>NW_027397121.1:7665224-7665677 GCF_003265705.2 Callorhinus ursinus | reverse complement strand
AATTCAGCCTCCGGCAAAGACATTTGGAAACCACAGCAACAGGCCCCTCCCCCAGAAGATCAGCACGAACAACCAGCAAGCCAAGACCAAGTTAACAGATCAAGGAGAACGGGAGAACTCCAGCGCTAGGGGAATACTGCACATAGAATTCATGGCTTTTTTTTTACCATGATTCATTAGTTCATCAAAGTTAATTTTTTGTTAACTGTTTTTTTTTTATTTTTCTTTTTCCCTTTTTCAACCAACATCTTATCAATCTCTTTTTTTAAAAAAAACATTTTTTATTTTTCATTTTTAGAGTCATATTTTATCCCTTCATAGTAGTTACCCTTATTTTTGGCATATATATATAAGTTGTTCTCTCTTTAAAATTTTGAGATACAGTTTCTTCTAACAGATCAAAATATACCCTAAATCACTAGTGTATGGCTCTGTTCTAGTCTCCTGCCTGAT
>NW_027397121.1:7541324-7665124 GCF_003265705.2 Callorhinus ursinus | reverse complement strand
TTTTATAATTTTCATCTTTACAGTCATCTTCCATTCCTTCATTGTATCAACCCTTATTTTGTACATATATGTCTTTCTTCCTTTAAAATTTTAGGAGGCACTTTTTTCTAACAGACCAAAATACACCCAAAATCTAGTGTGTGGCACTGATCTATGCACTAGCCTGATCATATTTGATCATATTCTGCTTTTTTTGTATTGTTCTGTTTTTGTTTTTATCTTTTTTCTTTTTTTTTTCCTCTTTCTTTTTTCTTTCTTTCCCTTTCTTTTCCCCTGGTTTCAGGTCTTTTCTGATTTGTATACAGTATATTTGCTGGGGACGTTTTTAACCTGTTAGCATTTTGTTCTCTCATTCATCTATTCTCCTCTGGACAAAATGACAAGACGAAAAAAATCACCTCAGCAAAAAGAACAAGAGGTAGGACCGTCAGCCAGGGACCTACTCAATACGGACATTAGTACGATGTCGGACCTAGAGTTCAGAATCGTGACTTTAAAGATACTAGCTGGGCTTGAAAAAAGTGTGGAAGTTATTAGAGAAACCCTTTCTGGAGAAATAAAAGAACTAAAATCTAACCAAGTCGAAATCAAAAAGGCTATTGATGAGGTGCAATCAAAAATGGGGGCACTAACTGCTAGGATAAATGAGGCAGAAGAGAGAATCAGTGATATAGAAGACCAAATGATGGAAAATAAAGAGGCTGAGAAAAAGAGAAACAACTACAAGATCACGAGGGCAGAATTCGAGAGATAAGCGATACGATAAGACGAAACAACATTAGAATAATTGGGATCCCAGAAGAAGAAGAAAGAGAGAGAGGGGCAGAAGGTATATTGGAGCAAATAATAGCAGAGAACTTCCCTAATGTGAGGAAGGAAACAGGCATTAAAATCCAGGAGGCACAGAGAACCCCTCTCAAAATCAATAATAATAGGTCAACACCCCGACATTTAATAGTAAAATTTACACGTCTCAGAGACAAAGAGAAAATCCTGAGAGCAGCTCGGGAGAAGAGATATGTAACCTACAATGGTAAAAATATTAGATTGGCAACAGACCTATCCACAGAGACCTGGCAGGCCAGAAAGGACTGGCAAGATATTTTCAGAGCACTAAACGAGAAAAATATGCAGCCAAGAATACTATATCCAGCTAGGCTGTCATTGGAAATAGAAGGAGAGATAAAAAGCTTCCAGAACAAACAAAAACTAAAGGAATTTGCAAACACGAAATGAGCCCTCCAAGAAATATTGAAAGGGGTCCTCTAAGCAAAGAGAGAGCCTAAAAGCAGCAAAGATCAGAAAGGAACACAGACAACATACAGTAACAGTCACCTTACAGGCAATACAATGGCACTAAATTCATACCTTTCAATAGTTACCCTGAATGTAAATGTGCTCAATGCCCCAATCAAAAGACACAGGCTATCAGATTGGATTAAAAAACAAGACCCATCAATATGCTGTCTGCAAGAGACTCATTTTAGACCCAAAGACACCCCCAGATTGAAAGTGAGGGGGTGGAAAATCATTTACCATGCTAATGGACACCAAAAGAAAGCTGGAGTGGCAATCCTTATATCAGACAAACTAGATTTTAAAACAAAGACTGTAATAAGAGATGAGGAAGGACACTATATCCTACTTAAAGGGTCTATCCAACAAGAAGATCTAACAATTGTAAATATCTATGCCCCGAACATGGGAGCAGCCAATTATATAAGGCAATTAATAACAAAAGCAAAGAAACACATTGACAACAATAAAATAATAGCGGGGGACTTTAACACCCCCCTCGCTGAAATGGACAGATCATCTAAGCAAAAGATCCACAAGGAAATAAAGACTTTAAGTGACACACGGGACCAAATGGACTTCACAGACATATTCAGAACATTCCATCCCAAAGCAACGGAATACACATTCTTCTCTAGTGCCCATGGAACATTCTCCAGAATTGATCACATCCTAGGTCACAAATCAAGTCTCCACTGGTACCAAAAGATTGGGATCATTCCCTGCATATTTTCAGACCACAATGCTTTGAAACTAGAACTCAATCACAAGAGGAAAATCGGAAAGAACTCAAATTCATGGAGGCTAAAGAGCATCCTACTAAAGAATGAATGGGTCAACCAGGAAATTAAAGAAGAATTAAAAAAAATTCATGGAAACCAATGAAAATGAAAACACAACTGTCCAAAATCTTTGGGATACAGCAAAGGCAGTCCTGAGAGGAAAGTAGAGAGCAATACAAGCCTTTCTCAAGAAACAAGAAAGGTCTCAAATACACAACCTAACCCTACCCCTAAAGGAGCTGGAGAAAGAACAGCAAATAAAGCCTAAACCCAGCAGGAGAAGAGAAATAATAAAGATCAGAGCAGAAATCAATGAACTAGAAACCAAAAGAACAGTAGAACAGATCAACGAAACTAGGAGCTGGTTCTTTGAAAGAATTAACAAGATTGATAAACCCCTGGCCAGACTGATCAAAAAGAAAAGAGAAATGACCCAAATCAACAAAATCATGAATGAAAGAGGAGAGATCACAACCAACACCAAAGAAATACAAACAAGTATAAGAACATATTATGAGCAACTCTATGCCAGCAAATTAGATAACCTGGAAGAAATGGGTGCATTCCTAGAGATGTATCAACTACCAAAATTGAACCAGGAAGAAATAGAAAACCTCAACAGACCTATAACCACTAAGGAAATTGAAGCAGTCATCAAAAATCTCCCAACAAACAAACGCCCAGGGCCAGATGGCTTCCCAGGGGAATTCTATCAGACATTTAAAGAAGAATTAATACCTATTCTCCTGAAACTGTTCCAAAAAATGGAAATGGAAGGAAAACTTCCAAATTCATTTTATGAGGCCACCATTACCTTGATCCCAAAACCAGACAAAGACCCCATCAAAAAGGAGAATGACAGACCAATATCCTTGATGAACATGGATGCAAAAATTCTCACCAAAATACTAGCCAATAGGATCCAACAGTACATTAAAAGGATTATTCACCACGACCAAGTGGGATTCATCCCTGGGCTGCAAGGCTGGTTCAACATCCGCAAATCAATCAACGTGATACAATACATTAACAAAAGAAAGAACAAGAATCATATGATCCTCTCAATAGATGCAGAAAAAGCATTTGACAAAGTACAGTATCCTTTCTTGATCAAAACTCTTCAGAGTATAGGGATAGAGGGTACATACCTCAATATCATAAAAGCCATCTACGAAAAACCTACAGCGAATATCATTCTCAATGGGGAAAAGCTGAGAGCTTTTCCCCTAAGGTCAGGAACGCGGCAGGGATGTCCACTCTCACCACTGCTATTCAACATAGAATTAGAAGTCCTAGCCACAGCAATCAGACAACAAAAAGAAATCAAAGGCATCCAAATCGGCAAAGAGGAAGTCAAACTCTCACTCTTTGCAGATGATATGATACTGTATGTGGAAAACCCAAAAGACTCCACCCAAAAACTGCTAGAACTCATACAGGAATTCAGTCAAGTAGCAGGATATAAAATCAATGCACAGAAATCAGTGGCATTCCTATACACCAACAACAAGACAGAAGAGAGACAAATCAAGGAGTCTATCCCATTTACAATTGCACCCAAAACCATTAGATACCTAGGAATAAATCTAACCAAAGAGGCAAAGGATCTGTACTCAGAAAACTATAAAATACTCATGAAAGAAATTGAAGAAGACACAAAGAAATGGAAAAACGTTCCATGCTCATGGATTGGGAGAATCAACATTGTGAAGATGTCAATGCTACCTAGAGCAATCTACACATTCAATGCAATCCCCATCAAAATACCATCCACTTTTTTCAAAGAAATGGAACAAATAATCCTAAAATTTGTATGGAACCAGAAGAGACCCCGAATAGCCAGAGGAATACTGAAAAAGAAAAGCAAAGCTGGCGGCATCACAATTCCGGACTTCCAGCTCTATTACAAAGCTGTCATCATCAAGACAGTATGGTACTGGCACAAAAACAGACGCATAGATCAATGGAACAGAATCGAGAGCCCAGAAATGGACCCTCAACTCTATGGTCAACTTATCTTTGACAAAGCAGGAAAGAATGTCCAATGGAAAAAAGTCTCTTCAACAAATGGTGTTGGGAAAATTGGACAGCCACATGCAGAAGAATGAAACGACCATTTCCTTACACCACACACAAAAATAGAAACTCCAAATGGTTGAAAGACCTAAACGTGAGACAGGAGTCCATCAAAATCCTAAAGGAGAACACAGGTAGCAACCTCTTCGACCTCAGCCGCAGCAACTTCTTCCCAGAAACATCGCCAAAGGCACGGGAAGCAAGGGCAAAAATGAACTATTGGGATTTCATCAAGATAAAAAACTTTTGCAGAGCAAAAGAAACAGTCCACAAAACCAAAAGGCAACCGACAGAATGGGAGAAAATATTTGCAAATGACATATCAGATAAAGGGCTAGTATCCAAAATCTATAAAGAACTTATCAAACTCAACACCCAAAGAACAAATAATCCAATCAAGAAATGGGCAGAAGACATGAACAGACATTTTTCCAAAGAAGACATCCAAATGGCCAACAGGCACATGAAAAAGTGTTCAACATCGCTCGGCATCAGGGAAATCCAAATCAAAACCTCAATGAGATACCACCTCACACCAGTCAGAATGGCTAAAATTGAGAAGTCAGGAAACGACAGATGTTGGCGAGGATGTGGAGAAAGGGGAACCCTCCTACACTGTTGGTGGGAATGCAAGCTGGTGCAACCACTCTGGAAAACAGTATGGAGGTTCCTCAAACAGTTGAAATTAGAGCTACCATTCGATCCAGCAATTGCACTACTGGCTATTTACTCCAAAGATACAAATGTAGGGACCCGAAGGGGTACGTGCACCCCAATGTTTATAGCAGCAATGTCCACAATAGCCAAAGTGTGGAAAGAGCCAAGATGTCCATGGACAGATGAATGGATAAAGAAGAGGTGGTATATATACAGAATGGAATATTATGCAGCCATCAAAAGGAATGAGATCTTGCCATTTGCAACGATGTGGATGGAACTGGAGGGTGTTATGCTGAGTGAAATAAGTCAATCAGAGAAAGACATGTATCATATTACCTCACTGATATGAGGGATTCTTAATCTCAGGAACAAACTGAGTGTTACTGGAGTGGTTGGGGGTGGGAGGGATGGGGTGGCTGGGTGATAGACATTGGGGAGGGTATGGGCTACGGTGAGCGCTGTGAATTGTGCAAGACTGTTGAATCACAGATCTGTACTTCTGAAACAAATAACGCAACATATTTTAAGAAAAAAGAAAAAGAAGAAGATAGCAGGAAAGGAAGAATGAAGGGGAGTAAGTCAGAGGGGGAGACGAACCATGAGAGATGATGGACTCTGAAAAACAAACTGAGGGTTAGAGGGGAGGAGGGTAGGGGGATGGGTTAGCCTGGTGATGGGTATTAAAGAGGGCACATTCTGCATGGAGCACTGGGTGTTATGAACAAACAATGAATCATGGAACACTACATCAAAAACAAATGATGTAATATATGGTGATTAACATAACAATAAAAAATTTAAAAAATAACTTTGTATTTAAAACTCATCATAAATACAACCACAAGTTAAAAGAAAAATCAAGAATGGATATGTGAAATGTATATCAATCATTAAGCATTCCAGTTATATAAAAAAAACTACCTTGAGATGCAGTATGTAAAATTTATTGAGCAAAAGATATTGTATTAGTTTCCTTCTACTGCCATAACACATCAGTACAAACTTAGCAGCTTAAAACAACACTCATTTATTGGAAAGGCACAAGTGAATGCTGGACTCAATGGGGCTCTCCACTTAAAGTCTCACAAGACTGAAGTCACAAGCTGGGGTTGCAGTTTTCATCTGAGTATTGGGGTCCTCTTCCAAGCTTGCTGGCTATTGGCAGAATTCATTTTCTCGTGGGAGTTCAGTCCCTGCTCTCCAGCTGGCTGTCAGTCAGGAGACACTCTCAGCTCCTAGTGGCCACTCTTAGATCCTTGCCAGATGGTTCTCCCCATATCCAAAGTCAACAACAGAGAATCTCCTTCACATGGAATTTCCCTCATCGGGATGAAGTTTAGTCATTTTAAGGGCTCACCTCTATGATCATACCCACCCAAAATCATCTCCCTTTCTTAAGGTCAACTGTGGTCAACACATAACCCAACCAGAGGGGTGATTTTCCCATCACATTTGCAGATTCCACCCACACTCAAGGAAAGGGGATTTTATAAGGCATGTATACCAAGGGGCAATATTCCTGGGAACCATTTTAGAATTCACTTTGCCTTATTCCACCCTTATATCACACACTGCTCCTCTGGCCCCCAAAAATTCACATCCTTCTCAAATGGGAAATACATTAGCCCCAATGTGTTACTCCATTATAGCCTCTGCTTAAGTTGAATATTTCATTTAAGTCCGATTAGCTTAAAGTCCAAGTTCTCATTACCTTCCTATCAAATTACAGGACCTAGAGGTATGAGAGTCAGGAACTCATTGAAATGCCCAGTGTGTGACGACTGAAGTGTGGGAATTCCCAGTTTCTGTATAGACAAAATCTGACTTGTATATGCCTCCCTGGATGAGACTAATTGAAAAGCAAAAGAGGAGTGCCCCGAACGCCGGGCCTCCTTTGAAGTTTCTTGGCTGAAAGCTGTCAGATTCTTACTGCAGCTCAAGGTTCTCATCTAGAGGGTAAATGTTTAAATTTTGAAGAAAAACAGGCACCTGTGGTGGTCACACACTTCACAAACTCCTTGCCACCTTGCCTTGCACAAATGTCACAAGCACTGCTTGCCCTTATCACACACTGCTCCATATATTGTTGTCCTGACCATTAAGGTTACACTTTCTTCCTCGTTTTGAGCTTGCACTTGGTGTATTGATAAGACCCCAATAAAAGTGGGGACAAAACTTGGCTCAGGGCCTTTCGCCACTAGAGTGTCTGGTTCCCAGGCCTCTCCTTTCTCCTACGAAGGTGTCTGGAGTAATCTTTTCATTCACTGTCTCAGGGTTTGCTGGCCAAACCCAACATTGAAGAAGTCATGAGATGGGTTTATTAACTAATATCCAGGGAACAAAGTGTGTCAATGTCATCGGATCTCTGAGGGTAGAGATAGGGAATCACACAGATGTGATGACATTTATAGTTATTTAACTAGAAGGACTGGGTGCTATTTTTTCAACCCACAACTAACTTCACTAGCAGGCCACTGAGAAGGCTCATCTAGGAGGATAACTAGCCAGACCTGCAGGAGCCCCTCTTCACCAACACAAATAAAAATGAAGTTACTGTTATTGATGTCATCTGCACTCTACTTATTTATATTTTATGTATTGACATAGTATGTACCAAAATACTTTATAAAAGTAATTTCATTTCCAGTGAATTTATATTCTAGATGGTTTTGTTGTCCCTCTCTTTTACGCTCTCTCTTGCTTCACCTCCACCCCTCTTTCCTCCATACTCTACTCTCCCTACCTTCAGTTTTTAGCCACCACCACCCCAGCTCTGTAGGCTCCCAGTTGAAATCCCAGTTCTCCAATGGCCCTTCAGGTCTATCATGTTGTCATGATGTCTGGAACAACTTTAATCTCAGAGAAGTCATGCTTGGCTTCTTCACCTCCTGATGGGGAGCTGTTCTATATCCTCTCATCTCTTATCTATAGTACACAAGTGTTTGGAAACATTTCCCTCAATCTCCTTTAAAATCGGGAGGAGACAAACCTCAGCCCCTAGTGAGAAGCAGAAAGTCTATCTTCGACTCTCCTTTCCACATGGAGCGCTTTTCGTTTTTTTCCCCACTTAGTAACCAAATAACCAGCGAATGAAGCCTGCTTCCAGACATGGAAATCAAGACTTCAGCCTCACTCTCTATATGCATTTCTGTGTTTTTGAAGTTCTCTTTTGTATTTGAACACAACCATGTTTTTTAATCTTTCTTTTTTTTTCCAGTATATTACTTTGTATAGCCTTGATGGTGGTTGCTCTAGGTGTTGAAATATACACATGTAATTTATCACACTCAATGGGTACTGATAATTTCCCAGTCCAAGTGAAGTATAGATTCCTTACCTCTAGTACCATTAGTACTCCTTACACTTTCCACTTTTTAAATA
Organism: Callorhinus ursinus; assembly: GCF_003265705.2. Classification (NCBI taxonomy): domain Eukaryota; kingdom Metazoa; phylum Chordata; class Mammalia; order Carnivora; family Otariidae; genus Callorhinus; species Callorhinus ursinus. The sequence continues at coordinate 7,656,929 of NW_027397121.1, read as the reverse complement.
TAACTATATTAAGTATTTCTTCTTCATATTTTGAGTGCCACTTCAAACGGAGCTATAACTTTTACTTCAACCACCAAATGAGTTAAGGGGCTCATTAAGAGGAGGAGAGGATAATTTGTTATATTTAGAATTATTTTTACCCATCCTGTTGCTGTTCTATCATTTCTGAAATCTCAAACCTTCTCCTACTGTCATTTTCCTTCTGTTCAGGAAATTTCCCTTAGTCATTCTTACCCATTCTACCCATTTTAAGGATAGATTTGCTAGTGACAACATTTTCTTCATTCTCCTTTGTCTAAGTATCTTTATTTCCCCTTCACTCCTGAAGGAGAGTTTTGCCAGATAGAGAATTCATGATTGACAATTCTTTTCTTTCAGGACTTGAAAAACATTGTACCACTTCTACCTGGCCTCTGTGGTTTCAGATGAGAAATCCACTGTCATTCAATTTAATGTTCCCTTAAAAACGTAGTATCATTACTCTCCGGCTGCCTTTAAGATTTTTTTTCTTTGTTTTAGATTTCACAAATTCAATACTCCAGGTGTCTTTGGGTTATCCTACTTGGGCTTAGTTCAACTTCTTGAGTGTGTAGGATTATGTCTTTATCCAAATTTGGGAAACTTTTCAGCCATTATTTCTTTGAATATTTTTTCAGCCCCACACTCTTTTTCCTCTCCTTCTAGGATTCCAATGATAAAAATGTTAGTTCTTTTGTCATTACTCCAAAAATCTCAGTGTGTCTGTCCATATTTTTTGGTCTGTTTTCTCTTTGTTGTTCAAATTGAATAAATTCTTTTGATCTATTCTCATGTTGGCTGATTCTATCCTCCAATCTACTAATGAGCCCACCTGGCAATTATTTTATTTATTTTGTCTTTCAGCTCTGTAATTTCCATTTAGTTCTTTTTTACAACTTTTATTCCTTTATTTAGATTTTCTATTATTTTCATTTGTTTCAAGAAAATACATAATTGCTTGTCAAAGCTTTTGGTAATAAATACTTTAAATTTCTCGTTTGATACTTCCAACATCTCATTCATCTTGGTATTAATATCAATTGATTGTCTTTTCTTATTCAAGTTGTTCTTTTCCTAATCCTCAGTATGACAAGAGCAATAATTTATTGTATCCCGGACACTTTTGCTATTATATTGGGAGACTCGGGATCTTATTCAAATCTTTTATTTTAGCAGACAGTCCCCCTTTTCAGGATTAGCATGCATCCTGGAAATCCTCTTTTGGTCTGTGGTTCTAAAGACAATTTTGTTTTCAGAGCCCTTGCAGTGCTGTCCTGGTCTGTTTCATTCACTTGGTACCACTGGGGCCTCCCACTCAGTTTCAGCTGGTGTCATCCATGGGGATGGACCCCATAGGCCAACTGGTGCTGCTAGATGGAGGAGGGGGTCAATCAGCCAGAGGAGGAAATATCCGTTGGCCTGGTCTCCAGCCTCCCCAGTGCTGAAAGGCTTCTTGCTGTTCTTTGCTGGTGCCACAGGGGGCGAGAAGCACCAACCTGTGCTTCCTCCTACTGCTGGGGGCAGAATGGCAGGAACTATTGGGCCTGGATCAGTCTCTGCCTCTAGGTGACCAAGGGAAATTGGCCTGCTAGTGTGGTTGGGTGTGTGTGGGGAATGGGGTGCCACACCTAGTCTTTGTTAGCTCTGGTGTGGGCAGCATGGGCCCTCCAGCAGCTTCTCTTTGTTTGTTTCTCCTTTTTCATTTGTCTATCAGTGCTGCAGCTGTGGAGTGGTTGGATTTATCCAGTATCAAAGTCTTGGCACCACTTTGACCAGAAGTCCTCATCATTTATCTCCTTGTGATTATTCTGGGTGTTTCATGTTTTGTGTCTGTACTTTTTATGATGATCTCATTTTTGTTAGGGCTTTTTTTCTCTTATGAGAGTCCTGTAGCCGCTGGTTACATTATGCTCCTGGCAAGTGGCTCTATCTCTTCCATTATAGTTCTAGAAATTTCATGATCCTGGACCAGTTTTAGGTCAATGTTTTACTTTGGTGTTTTTACAGAAGTAAGAGGTCAAGGTTTTACAGTTTCATTTTTATCAATAAGACAGATACTTTATTCTTTTTTTAAGATAGATTTGAGAGAGGGAGAGCATGGGGAGGGGGAGAGGGAGAGGGAGAAAGAATCTCAAGCAGTCTCTGAGCTGAGTGTGGAGACCAACGCAGGGCTTGATCCCAGGACCCTGAGATCATGACCTGAGCTGAAACCAAGAGTTGGAAGCTTAACTGATTGAGCCACCCAGATGCCCTGATGGATATTTTCATTTACGTTGATGAATAAGGAAAATGAAACCAAGGACATGTCAGAACTTCACTTACTTGTCAATGATGTGAACAACTGTTTTGCTCAGTCAGGTAATAGTTTTCAAATATTGGAAGGCTCTTTTTTCCTGTTTTTGTGCTATTCACAATGGATTGGTTACAAACATGATATCCTGCTAATTTTAATCTGCATCCATCACTTTCTTAAATCTAAACCAAGGTCTGCAAACTGAAGGCATTGGGCCTGCTACCTGTCTTTGTAAGTATGGCTTTATCGGAACACAACCATGCTCATTTATTTATATATTGTCTATGCCACCTTTAACACCACAATGGAAGAATTGAGGAGTTGTGACAGAAACTATGGATTACAAGCCTGACATATTTTCTATCTGGCCTTGAAAAAAATTGCCAACTCTGATCTAAACAATCAACCAAAAAGTAAGTAAAGCCCTGACTTCCAGCATTTGCTGATTTCCGTAGTATAAATTCTCCCACCATGGCTGATTTCAAGTTACCAACATGATGTCACTGAACTAAGAGTTGAAAAGAGCTGTTCAGTAGAACACCCTTGTATAGCATTTTCAACATATACCTACAACAGTTGTAAATAACCTCAAGAGCATATACAAGAGTAACATGCAGTAAAATAATTAGGAAGTGAGGAATGTTTAGTATTTATTTCATTTTTAATATTAATTACAAATTTACATAATTTCATTTTTAATAATGGCTGTGCTTAACAACTGACTTGCAGATTCATGAAACAGTTTGCTCTTGCAAGCTTGTATGAACATGTTCCAGAGCAACACTGCTGATATGCATAAAATAATTCTAGTTTCTTTGGCTAGTGTCTTTTCCAGTATCTGCACAAAATATTAAGTTTCAGCTTCCACTCAGCTGCAGCTGGGATTTCCCTCTTAGCTTTTGATATCTGTAGATCACTTTTCTTGGTTTTTAGCTACTTTTTGTATATTTTTTATAATAATCTTCTACTGGTTTCACACGTTTAGTGTAGGTAGAGGTATTTCCCAAGAGACCTCATGTTGCAACACTGACAGGTACCCTGATTTCTTACATTTTTATCACTCATTGCCTACTCTGTAAATTAATGTTTTATCCTTTGTCCTAGAGCTTCATTTACTGATACTACAGATAGAAATTATGGGTGTTTCCTGAACTGGCCCCATGACTCGTGGCAGACATTAATATTTCCTGCTACTATCAAGGGACAAATAGTCAGGTTTTAGCATAGAACAACGAGAGGGACATTCTGGGAGGAAGGAGGCAGGTGGAAGTTGGGTTTAAATGTATATCAGTCAGGTTCCTGGCTGGAATAAGATGGGAAACTCAAATTGGTTAATTTGAAGAGAGTTTAATAAAAGATCTATTTACAAAGCTATGATCATCAGAGTGTAGGCAAACCATAGCAAGAGAGAGGTAGCCTAGGCTAGGGACAGCAGGAGCATTGTTACCCTCCCCAAACCTGAAGGGATGAAGGAATAGACTGATAAAGGGGCCCTGGAGGCAGAGAGTACTGTGTAGACAGCCACCTGATAACATAGGTGACCTTCTAGTTAAGTGAAACTGGCAGCCTCCTGTGACCTGCCCAGAGCTGGAGTGGGGGCTGGGGGAACAGGTCAGCCCACTTTCCTCTCTTCCTCCAGTCCTCTCATTATGCTTTTCATTACTCGAAGCAATCAAGGAGCTAGGAGGTAATTCCATGTGGATCAGCTGCTGGGAGCACAGAGCAAGGCAGAGAAGGGGGAGAATAAATAGGGAGGGGAATGGAAGAACTGTGGCAAGGAGGGAACCATGGAATCCAGGAGAAAGACAGCCACAGATTGGAGGTGAAAATTTATTTTTTTTGAAGTAAGCTCTACATGCTACATGGGGCAAGAAGCTACAGTGGCTCCCTCCTTTGTTGCTCCAGCTCTGAACAAACCGAAGAAACCTCTCAGCTCCAGCAGTGCAGCTCCACAGAGGCCCATTGCAACACACAGAACAACTGCCATCTCTAAGGCTGGCCGGGTGTGGTGCAAAAGAATCCTGGCGTGGGCAATGGGCATGACGAAGCAGTGAATTGATGCAGCAGGTCAACATATGGAAACTAACCGTCAAAGTCTTGGAGAAAGATACTTCTATTTTGGAAAGTTAAGGAGCATTGAATTGATTTGCTAGGAGAAAGAGAGGGAAAACAACCCTGTATTGTAGAGGATCGCGGACATTCTCTATGGCACAGACGAAGGCTTTGTGATACCTGATGAAGGGGGTCCACAGGAGGAACAAGAAGAGTACTAACACCTTGGACCAACAGAACAACATCTGAATTCTTCCCTCAAAATCATGTGCTTACCTGTAAAATACCCCCTTTTATCATTCTTAGAAGACTCACTGGTTTCTTTTCATGAGCAAACAGTACCTCTTCATAAAGTGCTCTTTGCAGAAGTTTCACCCCTTTTCCAATGAGTTTGAATTAGGAGCTTTTACCCTGTAGCTGAGCAGTATTAACATCTAGTTGGGTCACATAGGGAACAAAGAGGCTGACCATGGGGCTCAGCGTGTGGATGCTGATAACACTGATTCCTGGAGAAGGAGTTTTTATGTAATACACTGAGGTGGAGATCTCAGCAGAGAAATGTAAAGTCTGATTTGAATTTTAAGCTAATGTGAAATTTTGGCAGAGAACATTTTAATAAATGAATGCCTTAGGAGTATTTAAAATGTGCTTCCATATTTCAAAATATAAAATGTAACATGACTGGAGATTTTACATGTTTGACATTGTGTCCGGGAAGGAAGAAGGACCAGACCTCTGGACCTTTAGAATGTGCTGTTCACAGGCCTTGGACGGCTGCTTGAATCCTCAAAGACCTAGATCTTGGCCCAAAAGGAAAGTTTAAAAAAGTTGGTCTGTAAAGCCAGTTGGTGTCCTTGACCAATAGGATCCCTGCTCTAAGAAGCAAGAGGCATTGTTGCCTGGATGAATAGAGGGTGTTTCAGCCCTGAGATGTTTGAGTTGAAGAATTTGAATTTCATCGAACATTTCTCTGATGATTTTTCCAGTTATTCCTGAAATTTCTATGCATTGTGTTTTTTGGGAAATGAGATGGGTCCAGTTTTTAAATCTAACAACTACTTTTGGGGACTTGCCCACATCTCTGGGATTTGAACGGGGGTCATGTCCCATTTTACTGTCTTTTAAGTTTACACTGAACATGTTTCTCTTCTCTGCTCTCCTTGCCCACTGGGGACTCCTCTTTGGCTCCTTAAAGTTTGCTGCTTAGAGTGTAAGTTCAGCAGGCAAGTTCTTTCTGGACGTCTGGCAAAGGCAAGTTCTTTCTGGACCTCTGGCAAAGGGGGTGACCAGTGAAATGCCATTGCTTCCTTGGGATCTGCAAGGCTGGGTATTCTCCATACCTGCTGTCCACCACCCTCCACTATTATCGGAATACTTTGCCAGTACACTAATCTCTTCAGGGATAAAATTCGTTAGCATGTTATTAAATGTTAATTTTCTTCTGCAGAAGTTACACTACCGTGTCCGAATTAATTATTAATATTTAAAATATTTCATTCCCTAACTCTTCCTCATTTGCTTTGCCCCTAGCCTGTTCAGCTCCTTTGTTTGGCAGAATTCTGCAAAATGTGTGTCATGCACTACTGAGATTGTTCAGCCCGAGATGTATTTGTATTGATTTGTTCCTGGTGGTAGCTTGTCCTAAAATGTGTGTAGAAAGCAGGTATTTTATGATAAAATTGTTGTGTGGTGCATGCTTTGTGTGGAATTCAGAGGAAAACCCAGATTCAGTGATTAACAATACCAAAAAAATGCAAGTAACTAGCCATTGTTCAAATATCAGTGATGCTATTTCTTGTTTGTGGCCTTTTAGATTTTTGTTGTCCTAAAATTCCATTTTATTGGGAACCCATTTTCCCCCTGGTCTTTCTTGATAGGGTTTTTTTCCTACTTTAAAGAGTTTCTAAATAAAATTATGTATTTCAAGAGTGTCATGTCTTCTGAAGGAAAAAAAAAGGTGGCTTAAGAGACTGTAGCAGTAAGAGGCTTATGAAAAGATGGGCTTTGGGCTGACTTGACTGACAATTCACTGGAAATATCATAATGTGAAGTTTTTCTCTTTAGGTGACTCATATATCCAAAGAGGAAACTTTTAGCCTTTTAGTTGGGGGAGGTTGGGTGAGGGTATGGTAAATAAATGGATGCTCATGTTCTATTGTAGGGGAAGGCCAACCATTCAATAAAGAGGCTAAAGATGCTTTCAATTAATTCCCCTAAGTGTACAAAATGTTAAAGAACTAAATAAATGAATTATAGCACAATTATATACAGTCCTTCAAAACAATGTTTTAGAAGGACATTTAGTGACAAAACAAAATTGCGCATCATCTATTAGATCTAAAAGTAGTTACAAATTAGCCTATTCACTATGATCTCAAACCTCTAAACATCTTTCTATTTATATCTGTATCTACATTTATATTTTCAAAGCTCGGAAGGAAATAATGTCACTTAAGGATCTAGAATACAATAAAGGTGATCTTGTTTTCTCCTCTTTCCGATTCAAATTTTGACTGACAAATCTATTGTGGTTGGCTTTAAAAACATAGCAGTTAAATGAAATCTGCATGTGGAGCTTTTAGTCACCATAACAGACAGAACTCTTGAAGTTGAGTAACCAAATATTCTGTCCCTTTGTTCATCTCTGCCAGACCTGCCGTCAAGGCACACGATTACCGTTTTCAATCTCATTTGAACTGCCAAACCCACTTCTCATTCTTTTATTTACTTATTTATTCATTCACTCATTTACTTTTATTATTTTACTTTAATTCCAGTATAGTTAACATACAGTGTTATATAGTTTTAAGTCCACAATATAGCGATTCAGCAATTCTATACATTATTCAGTTCTCATCGCAATAAGTGCACTCTTAACCCCCTTACCTATTTCACCCATCCCCCACCCACCTGCCCTCTGGGAACCATCAGTTTGCCAACTAATCCTTAGTTAGGAGTCTGTTTTGGGTTTGTCTCTTTTTTTCTTTGATTGTTGTGTGTCTTAAATTCCACATATGAGTGAAACCATATGGTATTTGTCTTTCTCTGACTGACTTATTTCATTTAGCTTCATACTCTCTAGTTCTATCCATGTTGTTGCAAAGGGCAAGATTTCATTCTTTTTTATGGCTGACTACTAGCCCATTGTATATATATGCAACATTTTCTTTATCCATTCATATAGCAATGGGCACTTGGGCTGCTTCCATAATTTGGCTATAGTGAATAATGCCGCAATAAACATAGGAGTGCATGTATCTTTTCAAATTAGTGTTTTCATACTTCCCAATCTTTTTACATGGCCTTTGCCATCAATCTTTCTCATTTCCCTCAAGTATACTTTAATAATTAAACATTCATTTAAAAAATTAAAACAATAAATTTATATCATATTTCGCTTAAAAAGTGAGAAAAGCAGAGGCGAAGAAAGCTCTGACACTTTCCACATGATCTAAATCTTGAAACCACGAACACTGGGAACGCTGGGAACGCTGACGAGGACAGGGCACACTCTTCTATGGAAGAAGAGAATTGTCCAAAGTATTCCCCTCATCCTGGAGCCCATACAGGCCCTTCCCCTCTCAGCTGGAAATGACCACGATTACTTGTCTTGCTGTGAGAAGATAAGTTTTACTAGCCACAAAGGACAACGGTTCATAAAATGTGTACATAAGATAAAGATAGTTTCAGGGGTCTTTTATTTTTTTTTTAGGATTTTATTTATTTATTTGACATGGAGAGACACAGCGAGAGAGGGAACACAAGCAGGGGGAATGGGAGAGGGAGAAGCAGGCTTCCTGCGGAGCAGGGAGCCCGACGCGGGGCTCGATCCCAGGACCCCGGGATCATGACCTGAGCTGAAGGCAGACGCTTAATGACTGAGCCACCCAGGCGCCCCAAGTTCCAGGGTTCTAACCTGTGCAGATTCCGTACAGTATGCATTCATACAGCCAAGCCTATGTGTGGATGCTTATTTATAAATTATTTATTTTTTATTTCCTAGGCATCTACTTCATAGATTTCAGGCATTATAATAAGTACTGAGAACACAGAGATGTCCACCCAGACCTTGCCCATTAGTGATCTGGCAGAAAAGAACTTAGTCAGCAACAACAGTGCAAATTTCTATCTCCTGAGAGAGGGCTGGTCCTGGATAGGGGTGAGTGAAGGAAGATCTAGAGAGACTCATATTCATCTACCTCTTTTGACTAATGGAAGTGGGGATCATGAAGACTGGCCCAGGAGCTATGAGAGGCAGTGTTGCATGACGGCTAAGCATGCATGCCCCTCTGGAACCATACTGCCTATGTTTGAACTGTGGTGTTCCTCTTGACTAATGTTGCCACAGCACACCAGTGAACTCCCCTGCACCAGTTTCCTCATCTGTAACTGTGAACGATGATTATCATACCTCCTCAAAAGCCTGTTGTAAGGACTCAGTGAGCCAATAATCAAAAAGTAAATAGAAAGATCCTAGGCATATAGTAAGCCCTCAATAATAAAAATAGAATAATAGAAACCAAAAAATACAATAATAGCAGTCACTTTGTACTAGAGTTCTACCATTCCCTTAGGTTCCCTGAGAAAATATATTAGCCCCCAAACAACTGGGGAGGCACCTGTGCACACTTCCCCTACCCCCAGTCCTCTTTCCTTCCAATCCACTAGTATACCATGCAATCTTTATTGACCTAGAAACTATAAGAATCAGCTACTCATCAATGAGTCTGGTCTCTAATAAATTTTCATTGATTAGAGCCAGGACCAGGGACACAGCTGGGTTATAAATGATTTCATTAGACTCTGATGTTCATGTGAGCCCTTATGCAAGAATTCTGTCCTGGATTTCCCAACTGGGAAACACACTGAGCTCCGGGTATTTATACTCATTTATTTCTTGCAATACTTGCTAGTGCCAGTCCACCCCTAGTTTGAGATCAGTGACCTGATTTGTGACTTCAAGATCTGAAGTGGTATCTGTCCCCTCATCCTATTGCTGATCCTATCATCTCCCTTTGAGATTAGGACAATGTTGTAGAGGCAAGGGCAGGGAAGATACACGTACACACAAAGGGGCTTCCTACAACTAATTCCTTCCCCAAAACTCTGACACTTAGAGCTAACGCTCAATTCTAAGACTTAAGTAAAGACATTGATGACAAAGAGACTTTACAGGAGTTGTTTTCAAGGATAATGGTCGCCTCTCCAGCCAATGAGAGAAGTAGGTGTGAAGCAGCATCATTTGTCTTTAGCGGACTGAATTACTAAGAAGGTCAACAAGAAGCCAAGAGCTGCAGTTATGGGGAAACAGCACATAAAATAAACATACCAAAAAAATGGGTTATCATTAGGAATTACAAACATCTGTGAGGTCCTATAGTAAAAGAGTTACTGAAAAGAGGTCCCATATTCTAAGACTTATAGTAAATCCAAATCCATTGAGCTTGAAAGAGTTGACCACATGGAACTATCAGCAAGCATAGATGGGCAAAAATAACCACTGTACTCATGTTCTCTGTCACCACACTTATCTCTTCATTTTGTAGTGAACTTTCTAATACACTTTACTCTTTTCTCTGATCATTCCTTTTATCATAGAACATTTTCTTGTTATGTGGAGGCAACTGTTACATAAATGCTACTGAATATACAGTTTGGAAATATAACAGAGCTACTTTCTAGCACCAGGATCAGGGCAATGATGGAACAAGGATCATTCAAATACAATGGAATGCACTAGCCTACAATCTTGACCTCTTTGATACACACAGAACCTCAGCAGCCACAACGGTGATGACAAAAAGCTCTTCTGCAGATGGGAGGTGGCATCACATGCCTCTGGAAGAGTCAATCACAAAGAAGGCAGATAAGAAAAATATATTTGGAGAAATAGGAGAGATATTGTTTAAGGATACAAACTTGCAACTAGTAGATAAATACGTCCTGGAGATCTAATGCACAGTATAGTGAATATAGACAAGAATATTGGCTTATAACCACCAAACATGAAAGAAATTGCAGAAATTTTTCTATTTGTAATAGAAATAAAAAGTAAAATATCAAAAAATGAAATTAAGTATATGGAGAGAATCATGGAAAAATTAAGAAATTTAATAAAGGTCCATAGAAAATACAGATAAATGGAACAATATACCCTGTTCCTAGATAGGTTTCTAGATTTTCTCTCTCTCTCTTTACAGCTGTATTGATATATAACTGACATACAATCAACTGCTCATATTAAAAGTGAATAATTTCAGGGTGCCTGGGTAGCTCAGTCAGTTGAGCATCCCACTCTTGGTTTCAGTTGAGGTCATGATCTCAGGGTCCGGGATGGAGCCCTGCCTCACACCAGGCTCTGTGCGCAGCGGGGAGTCTGTTTGAGGATTCTCTCTCTCACTCTCCCACTGCCCCTCCCCTTGTTCTCCCTCTCTCTCTCAAATCAATAAATAAATCTTTAAAAATATAAACTGAACAGTTTCATGAGTTTTGACATATGTATACACCCTTAAGGCCATCACCACAACCAAGATAGTGAACATACCCATCATCCCTAAAACTTCTTTGTGACTCTGTAAACAATCCCCACCCCCAATCCCCATGCAATCACTAACTGCTTTCTTTCTCTGTACATCAGTTTGTATTTTCTAAAATTTTAGATAAATGAAATCATACAAGAACTCTTTTTTCTTTCTTCTTTCATTTAGTATAATGATTTTGAGATTCAACCATCTTGTTGCATATATTAATGATTCCTTCCTTTTTATTGTTGAGGTATATTTCATTAGATATATACCATAATTTCTTTATCCATTCATCTGTTGATGGATATTTGGGTTGTTTCAAGTTTTTGGCTATTACAAATAAATCTTCTATAAATATTCTGTAGAAGTATTTGTATGTATATATATTTCCTCTTGAGCAAATAGTTAAGAATTGAATGCTTTAAAAAATAGGGTATGTTTTGTTTATTTTTTTTAAAAGCTGCCAAACTATTTTCTAAAGTGATTTTTGTGCCAACTTACATCCTACCAGCAGTGGAAGAGAGTTCTAGCTGTTTCACATCCTTGCCAGCACTTGGTACAGTCACACTTTTTAATTTTAGCTATTCCAAAGAGAACATAATGGTATTTTGTTGTGAATTTAATTTGAGTTGTTATAATGGCCTATGATGTTGAACATTTTTCATGTGCTTATTTGCCATCTGTATATCTTCTTTGATGGAAGTATTTTTCAAATCTTTTGGCCATTTTTAATTGGTTGCTTTTCCTCTTATTACTGAATTATAAATGTTCTTTATGTATTAAAGATAAAAGTTCTTTATCAGATGTTTGTAAATATTTTTCCCCACTCTGTGGCTTGCCTTTTTTTTTTTTTAAGATTTTATTTATTTATTTGACAGAGACAGAGATAGCGAGAGCAGGAACACAAGCAGCGGGAGTGGGAGAGGGAGAGCAGACTTCCTGCCAAGGAGGGGGCCCGATGTGGGGCTCGATCCCAGGACCCTGGGATCATGACCTGAGCCAAAGGCAGACGCTTAACGACTGAGCCACCCAGGTGCCCTTGCCTTTTTATTTTTATAATTGTATCTCTGGAAAACAGTTTTTAATTCTGATATAGTCCAACTTATTGATTTTTCTTTTATAATTTGTGCTTTTTATTTGTTAGTTACAAAATCTTTGCCTAACCTGAAGACACTGAGATTTTCTCCCATGTTTTCTTATTGAATTTTTATAGTTTTCACATTATGTTTAAGACTATGATCCATTTTTAGTTCATTTTTGTATAGTAACAAATTTGCATCGTTGTTGCTGATTAAGCTCTTTTCTGCCAGTTCACTAAGGACAAAGTCTAGGTGGATATTTCTATATTCTAAGTACTTATTATAATGGCTGGTATCTACTAAGCATGAGACAAGGGTCTAGGTTCACTTTTTGTTTGTAGATTATCTAATTGTCCCAGGACGATTTGTTATAAAGATTATCATTTTCCCCATTGAATTGCCTAGGCACCTTTGTCAAAAGTTGATTATATACATAGGGGACTATTTCTGGAATCTCTATTCTGTTCCATCTGTCTATATATCTATCTTTACACTCATATCACACTGTCTTGTTGTAGCTATCTAAAAACATCTTAGGGGCGCCTGGGTGGCTCAGTCAGTTTAGCATCTGCCTTCGGCTCAGGTCATGATCTCAGGGTCCTGGGATTGAACCCCACATCAGGCTCCCTGCTCAGTGGGGAGTCTGCTTCTCCCTCTCTCTCTGCCCCTCTCCCCCTTTTGTGTGCACTCTCTCTCCCTCAAATGAATAAATAAAATCCTTTCTAAAATATCTTATAATTTTTTAACGTATAAGGTATAAAGGTATAAACCCTCCAAATTTATCCTTTTTTAAAATTACTTTTGCTATTCTGTGTCCTTTGTCCTTTGCATTTCCATATAAGTTGATTAATTTCTTCAATAAAGTCTGTATGGATCTGAATTGCAATTGTGTTGAAGTTACACATCAATTAGAAAAGAATTTATATATTAGCAATGTTGATTCTTACAGTTCTTGAACATGGTATATGTCTCCATTTACTTAGGTGTTCTTTAATTTCTCTGTAATGCTTTCTAGTTTTCGGTATATAGGTTGTACTCATCTTCTGTCAAGTTTATTCCTGAGTGTTTTATATTTTTGATGCTATTGTAAATAAAAATTATACATTTCAAATTTTGATTATTTACTGCAAACATAAGAAATAAAATTGATCACCTTTATTGAACACATATCCAGCAACCTTGCCAGACTCACTTTTTCCTTATACTGCATTTCTTTTGTAGAGTCTATAGATGTTTTATTATAGGAATTGAATTTAAATAAGAAGATGAAAATAAATAAATAAATACATACAAATGAGCAAACGTTAAAGAAAAAAATAAAGATAGAAACTGACTCTCAAATATAGAGAACAAACTAATGGTGACCAGAGGAGAGGTGGGTGGGGAGATGGATGAAATAGGGGATGGGGATTAAAGAGTACACTTGTCGTGATGAGCACTGAGCAATGTATAGAATTGTTGAATCACTATGTCGTACGCCTGAAACTCATATTACACTGTATGTTAACTAACTAAAATTTCAATTAAAATGCACAAAAAAGAAAAATCAGAATATAAATAAATAGGGGATGGGGATTAAGGAGTGCACTTATGTGGTGAGTACCTGGTGTTGTATGGAAGTGTTGAATCACTATGTTGTACAAATGAAACTAATATTACACTGTATGATAACTGGAATACAAGTAAAATCTTAAAAAAAAAGAAATTGACAAACTATGGCTAGCAAACAAATGCAGGCAACTACTGTTTTTTGTGCCATCTATGGGTTACATTGTATGGGCTAAGGATGACTTCATGATGGATGATTGAGTATCAACATAATATCTTGATTTTATCTTTTAGACTACAAACCCTACAATGTTCACTATCTGGCCCTTTATAGAAAAAGTTAGTCAATTCCTATTTATAGAGTTAATCATGTTACCTGTAATATAGTTTTATTCTGTCCTTTCCAATTGGCACGACCCTTATTCCTTTTCTTGCTTTTGCCCTGGGGAGAACCTTCAATATTATATTGACTAGAAGTGGTGAGAGCAGAAATTTTTGCCTTAGTCTCAGTCTTAGGGGGAAAGCATTTATTCTTTCACCAGTAAGTTTCATGCTAGCAGTAGGTTTTTCTTAGATGAGCCTGGTCAGACTGAGAAAATTTCCTCTTATTCCTAGCTTACTAAAAGTGTCTATCATGAATAGGTGTTGGATTTTATCAAATATGTTTTTGTATTAATCAAGTGGATAATTTTTGTTGTTTTTGTCTGATAGTATGGTGAATTATACTGGTTGATTTTTTGAATGTTACTTAGATTAAACCACTTTCTTTTTTTTAAGATTTTATTTTATCTATTTGAGAAAGAGAGAAAACGGGAGAGCACAAGTATGGGGAGGAGCAGAGGGAGAGGGAGAAACAGACTATCCGCCGAGCAGGGAGCCCGACACGGGGCTCAATCCCAGGACCCTGGGATCATGACCTGAGCCAAAGGTAGATGCTTAGCCGACTGAGCCACCCAGGCGCCCCTAGATTAAACCACTTTCTTAAGTGACCTTTTGTAGTTTGTATTTTTCAAGGAGTGTTCCTATGTCATCTAAGTGGTCCAATTTTTAAGGATAAAGCTTTTGATATATTCTTTTTATTATAATTTTAATTTCTGCACAATCTATAATGATGTCCCTCTCTCATTCTTAATATTTGTAAATTATGTTTTATCTCTTTCCTTCCTGATCAGTCTCACTAGAGGTTTATCAAGTTTACTGACCTTCCCAAGGAATTATATTTTTGCACCATTGATTTTCTCTATTATTTTTCTGATTTCGTGCCATTGATTTCTACTCTGATCTTTATGATTTCCTTTCTTCTGCTTAATTTGGGCTTCAGTTTCTATCCAATTTTCCAGTTTTTTAAGGTAGAATTTTAGTCTATTGATTTGAGATCTTTCCTCATTTCTAGTATAAGCATTTAACCCTGTAATCGTCCATAGGATTACAAATGATTTACATGCATTGCATAAATTGTGATATATTATGTTTTATTTCATTCATCTCAAAATACTTTCTTAATCTTCTTCTGATTTCTCCTCTGACCCCATGGTTTATTCAGAAGAAGTGTGTTTTTTGGTTTACAAATATTTGGTAATACATTTTTGCACTGATTTCTTTTTTTCCTCTTTTCCTTTCACATCTTTTTTTTAAATTATTATTATGTTATGTTAATCACCATACATTACATCATTAGTTTTTGATGTAGTGTTCCATGATTCATTGTTTGCATATAACACCCAGTGCTCCATGCAGTACGTGCCCTCTTTAATACCCATCACCAGGCTAACCCATCCCCCCGCCCCCCTCCCCTCTAGAACCCTCAGTTTGTTTCTCAGAGTCCATCATCTCTCATGGTTCGTCTCCCGCTCAGATTTCC
Source organism: Callorhinus ursinus (assembly GCF_003265705.2). NCBI lineage: Eukaryota > Metazoa > Chordata > Mammalia > Carnivora > Otariidae > Callorhinus > Callorhinus ursinus. The sequence continues at coordinate 7,641,554 of NW_027397121.1, read as the reverse complement.
CCCCCTTCACTCTTCCCCTCCTGCTATCTTCTTCTTCTTCTTCTTTTTTTTTTAACATATTATTTGTTTCAGAGGTACAGGTCTGTGATTCAACAGTCTTACACAATTCACAGCACTCACCATAGCACATACTCTCCCCAGTGTCTATCACCCAACCACCCCATCCCTCCCACCCCCCACCACTCCAGCAACGCTCAGTTTGTTTCCCAAGATTAAGCAATGATTTCTGATTTAATTTCATTTTGGTCAATGAACAAACTTTGTATGATTTTAATCCTTATGAATTCATTGATCCTTAGATTCTCCCCACAAAAAAAGCATTTGGCATAATTCAGAGTCCACTTATTTCAAAACACCCAATAAAATAGGAATGTATGGATACCATCTTGATTATACATATGTGTATATATGTTCCCTTGGAGGAAAAGGGAGGCATGGAAGGATCCTGTTTTATTAAAATACAATGCTATTGTTTAATTTAAAAACTATATACATGTATTCTTCTGATAATTTTGAATATAACTTTAAAATAAAATATCACTCTCTGAAGTATCAGGAATGAATGCATTAGATAATGCAGAAGGTAATGAAAGCTCAATGTGAAAAAGAATAGCAGCTTGCACTGAAGTGGAAACAGCGAAGGTTTCTTTTTTTAAAGCATGCAATTTCATAGTAGTGATCTCTTACCTGTTAGAACATGTAAAAGACAGAGCTACCCAGTATTCAGCCAAAAGCAGGCTTTAAGTTCGGCTCCATTTCATGCTTCTTTGTTTCTCAAACATCTAAAACCACATCTCAGATAGCATCATATTTTGGAATCATGGAAGGAATGATCAGGGAAATAAGAGCTGGCCAGGCAGCCACCCTCTAGGAAGGAATGCTGGCCTTTCCCAGTCCAAATCTGTGCAAGATGAGAGGAGGAAGGGAAAGCCACAGCTTGCCTTGAACTTCTAAAGTGCAGAGTCTCCACCTGCTGGTATTCGCAACCCAATTAATATGCTTATAGTTATCACTCTTATAGGACGGTCAAGAGGGATCTTGAACTTCCAGTAGAATGGATGTGTTTTAGCATAATTTTACATCAGAAGAAAAACAAGATACATACCCCCAAATTTTTGAAATGTAATTTAGGTCTTTGAGGGTGTGTCAATGAGAGTTTTGAATCATGCCACAGAGGGCAAGTTTTAAAAATAACACCCTTGTTAGCAATCCCTTTCCTTCTACCCGTTCTTCGTAGTTTCTGCTCAGATTTTCTTCTCCCTCCTTTGTCTCTCTTCTTCCATCTCCCTATCCCAAACCAACTCTCTTACACTGCCTTTCCTGCAACACCCAGCTTCCTGCATTCACCTTTTTTCTTCATTGTTTCTGCCTTCTGATATTTCAGATAAGAAATCTGTTTCCTGCCTAGTTCCTATCCTTTTATGTATAAACTATTTGGTAGTTAGCTTATTTATTTCCTTTCTAAAAGCTGTGAGATCAATTTTAAATATCATTGTTTTTCTTTTGCTTCTGATCTTGTAATCAAACAATTTCATTGCTGCATATGTAACTATTTGTATATTTTCATTATTCCTGCTTGATGCCTTTAAGTTACATGAATCTTACCCATCCAAAGACTAAAGTCCTCCTTTAACTCAGGAAAGGGTCTTCTATTATTTCTTTAATTATATTCTCTTCTACATTTATTGTGCAGCAATTGGAGCTTGCTGTTTAGAACGTCCTCAATATATTTTCTCAATTTTGTGTGACTCAAGGTAGCTGAGACCATTACCTGAGCAGTATAACTGATAACTGCTTAGTGCTTCTATACCTGTTTTAAGAATGCTCCCTCACAGTGAGTACTGGGTATTATATAAGACTGATGAATCACAGACTTGTAACTCTGAAACCAATAATACTTTATATGTTAATTAATTAAAAATTTTAAAATTATTTTAAAAAGAATGCTCTCTCATTGCCTTCAAGAATGAAAGCAAGGTTTGGGATATTGTTTTGTTGGTTTTTTTTTTTTTTAAGGTTTTGTCAGAGAAAGACAGCCTGTGCGAACAAGCGGTGGGGGGTGGGGGCGGCAGGCAGAGGGAAAAGCAGGCTCCCCACTGAGTAAGGAGCCTGATGGAAGGCTTTGGCCCGGAGCCCCAGGATCACAACCTGAGCTGGAGGCAGACGCTTAACTGACTGAGCCACCCAGGCGTCCCAAAAATGAAAGCAGTTTAAAATGAAACCATTTTAATGTTATCTTATTCTTTCCTCTCTCCTTTAAGGATTCCCATATACATGTTTCCCCTTTGCCTGTCCTCTGTATCAATTGTTGTATCACTGTGGCAGACGCAGTTTGGAAAGATCAAATGGCTAGAAAATTCAGTCCCACAAAGGGTCCTCTCAATAGCTTCAAGATGTGCCTCACCACTCCACTCAGGTGTCGTCTCTCAAACAGCTCAGCCGTGGCCAACACAGAGAAGTGATTGACTTGAAAAGATCAGTAGATGTGGCTTGTGTCTTTGGAGTGAATGCCCATAAAATTCACAAAAGACAAGTTTTGAAAAAATACTGCCGCATGGAGCAAAGGGAGAAAGTACAAAATGAAAGGAGACTATGAGGCTTCCCTAATGCCATTGGCAGGAAACAGTCTGATGAAGCTACTTACCCGCAAACAGTGCCACCTTCCATGAAAAAAGGATGATTCAGAGGACAGAACCAAGAATCCCAGAGAGAAAACAGAGCCACTGAGGACCAGTCAGGGAAATAACAGCTGGTGGACTGCCACTTTCTGGGAAGGGATACGGGCCTTCCCCAGTGCGCATCTGTGAAAATGAGAACATGGATTATTCCCAGTCTTTGAAATGTAATCAAGGAACTCTAGCTGGAGTTTTCCCAAGTGGAATTCAGAAGTGCCATGGATTAGTGACTCCTTTTCACCTTCCACTTTCCCCCTTTTTGAACAAGAAAACTTAGAGCAGTTATCCTGTGCCTGCCCCAGGATTGTAAGTTGGGTATATTGGAGGCAGATAACTTGTCTCTGGTTTCACAGGTCCACCGATGAAAAGAAATTGTCCCCCAGGAGTTGTACCTAATGGATTACAACCAGGGGCCTCATTCTCACTTGGATCTGAGTTAGATGATGAGATGTGGGGCCTTGAGCTGGTGCTGTAATGGAATGAGGTTTGTTATTCTGCATGTGGGAGGAACCTGGAGCATTAGGGTCACACTCGAAGGGGACCCCCAATGGGTCACGCCCTTGTATAATCTCCTCCCTGGAAAGTTAAAAGGAATTCTGACTTGCTTCTAACCAGTATAATATGGCAAAGATGACAGATCGCGTGTTTAACAAGGTTATGTTATATGGCAAATGTGATAGGATGCCATTCGCTTGATTTGGATGTAATCGGGCAAAGTTGATGAGAGGTCAATCTGTGATTGTGTTTTGTCGTATTAGGCTTCATTTTAGCATGCCAGAGAAAGAGACCTTTCTTTGCTGGCTTTGAAGTAAACTCCATGTCGCCAGATGGCCTGCAAGAGGGCAACATGGAAATAAACTGCAACTGACCTCTAGGAGTTGAGAGTGGCTAACCAGCAGCCAGCAGTAGATTAATTATTTTTTTAATTTTTTATTGTTATGTTAATCACCATATATTGCATCATTAGTTTTTGATGTAGTGTTCCATGATTCATTGTTTGTGTATAACACCCAGTGCTCCATGCAGAACGTGCCCTCTTTAATACCCATCACCAGGCTAACACATCCTCCTATGCCCCTCCCCTCTAGAACCCTCAGTTTGTTTTTCAGAGTCCATAGTCTCCATGGTTTGTCTCCCCCTCTGATTTCCCCTCTTCATTCTTACCCTCCTGCTATCTTCTTCTTTTTCTTCTTCTTCTTCTTTTTCTTCTTCTTCTTCTTCTGCTTTTTAAATATATTGTATTATTTGTTTCAGAGGTACAGATCTGTGATTCAACAGTCTTGCACAATTCACAGCGCTCACCATAGCACATACCCTCCCCAATGTCTATCACCCGGCCACCCCATCCCTCCTACCACCCACGATGCCAGCAACCCTCAGTTTGTTTCCTGAGATTAAGAATTCCTCATATCAGTGAGGTCATATGATACATGTCTTTCTCTGATTGACTTATTTCACTCAGCATAACACTCTCCAGTTCCATCCACGTCATTACAAATGGCAAGATCTCATTCCTTTTGAAGGCTGCATAATATTCCATTGTATATATATACCACTTCTTCTTTATCCATTCATCTGTCGATGGACATCTTGGCTCTTTCCACAGTTTGGCTATTGTGGACATTGCTGCTATAAACATCGGGGTGCATGTACCCCTTTGATCCCTACATTTCTATCTTTGGGGTAAATACCCAGTAGTGCAATTGCTGGATCATATGGGAGCTCTATTTTCAACTTTTTGAAGAACCTCCATACTGTTTTCCAGAGTGGCTGCACCAGCTTGCATTCCCACCAACAGTGTAGGAGGGTTCCCCTTTCTCCACATCCCTGCCAACATCTGTCATTTCCCGACTTGTTAATTTTAGCCATTCTGACTGGTGTGAGGTGCTATCTCATTGAGGTTTTGATTTGGATTTCCCTGATGCCGAGCAATGTTGAGCACTTTTTCATGTGTCTGTTGGCCATTTGGATGTCTTCTTTGGAAAAAATGTCTGTTCATGTCTTCTGCCCATTTCCTGATTGGATCATTCGTTCTTTGGTTGTTGAGTTTAAGAAGTTCTTTATAGATTTTGGATACTAGCCCTTTATCTGATAGGTCATTTGCAAATATCTTCTCCCATTCTGTCGGTTGTCTTTTGGTTTTGTTGACTGTTTCTTTTGCTGTGCAAAAGCTTTTTATCTTGATGAAGTCCCAATAGTTCATTTTTGCCCTTGCTTCCCTTGCCTTTGGTGATGTTTCTAGGAAGAAGATGCTGCAGCTGAGGTCAAAGAGGTTGCTGCCTGTGTTGTCCTTCAGGATTTTGATGGAGTCCTGTCTCACATTTAGGTCTTTCAACCATTTGGAGTCTATTTTTGTGTGTGGTGTAAGGAAATGGTCCAGTTTCATTCTTCTGCATGTGGCTGTCCAGTTTTCCCAACCCCAGAATTGTGACACCACTAGCTTTGCTTTTCTTTTTCAACATTCCTCTGGCTATTCGGGGTCTTTTCTGGTTCCATACAAATTTTAGGATTATTTGTTCCATTTCTTTGAAAAAAGTGGATGGTATTTTGATGGGGATTGCATTGAATGTGTAGATTGCTCTAGGTAGCATTGATATCTTCACAATATTTCTTTTTCCAATTCATGAGCATGGAACGTTTTTCCATTTCTTTGTGTCTTCCTCAATTTCTTTCAGGAGTATTTTATAGTTTTCGGAGTATAGATTCTTTGCCTCTTTGGTTAGATTTATTCCTAGGTATCCTGTGGTTTTGGGTGCAATTGTAAATGGGATCGACTCCTTAATTTCTCTTTCTTCTGTCTTGTTGTTGTTGTATAGGAATGCCACTGATTTCTGTGCACTGATTTTATAGCCTGCCACCTTACTGAATGCCTGTATGAGTTCTAGCAGTTTGGGGGTGGAGTCTTTTGGGTTTTCCACATACAGTATCATATCATCTGCAAAGAGTGAGAGTTTGACTTCCTCTTTGCCGATTTGGATGCCTTTGATTTCTTTTTGTTGTCTGATTGCTGTGGCTAGGACTTCTAATACTATGTTGAATAGCAGTGGTGAGAGTGGACATCCCTGCCACGTTCCTGACCTTAGGGGGAAATCTCTCCGTTTTTCCCCATTGAGAATGATATTCGCTGTGGTTTTTCATAGATGGCTTTTATGATACTGAGGTATGTACCCTCTATCCCTATAGTATGAAGAGTTTTGATCAAGAAAGGATGCTGTACTTTGTCAAATGCTTTTTCTGCATCTACTGAGAGGATCATATGATTCTTGTTCTTTCTTTTGTTAATGTATTGTATCACGTTGATTGATTTGCGCATTTTGAACCAACCTGGCAGCCCAGGGATAAATCCCACTTGGTCGTGGTGAATAATCCTTTTAATGTACTGTTGGATCCTATTGGCTCGTATAAAGTGAGAATTTTTGCATCCATGTTCATCAAGGATATTGGTCTGTCATTCTCCTTTTTGATGGGGTCTTTGTCTGGTTTGGGGATCAAGGTAATGGTGGCCTCATAAAACGAGTTTGGAAGTTTTCCTTCCATTTCTATTTTTTGGAACAGATTCAGGAGACTAGGTATTAATTCTTCTTGAAATGTTTCGTAGAATTCCCCGGGGAAGCCATCTGGCCCTGGGCTTTTTTTTGTTTGTTGGAAGATTTTTGATGACTGCTTCAATTTCCTTAGTGGTTATAAGTCTGTTCAGGTTTTCTATTTCTTCCTGGTTCGGTTTTGGTAGTTGACACATCTTTAGGAATGCACCCATTTCTTCCAGGTGATCTAATTTGCTGGCATAGAGTTGCTCATAATATGTTCTTATACTTGTTTGTATTTCTTTGGTGTTGGTTGTGATCTCTCCTCTTTCGTTCATGATTTTGTTGATTTGGGTCATTTCTCTTTTCTTTTTGATAAGTTTGGCCAGGGGTTTATCAATCTTGTTAATTCTTTCAAAGAACCAGCTCCTACTTTTGTTGATCTGTTCTACTGTTCTTTTGGTTTTTAGTTCATTGATTTCTGCTCTGATCTTTATTATTTCTCTTCTCCTGCTGGGTTTAAGCTTTTTTTGCTGTTCTTTCTACAGCTCCTTTAGGTGTAGAGTTACGTTGTGTATTTGAGACCTTTCTTGTTTCTTGAGAAAGGCTTGTATTGCTATATACTTTCCTCTTAGGACTGCCTTTGCTGCATCCCAAAGATTTTGAACAGTTGTGTTTTCATTTTCATTGGTTTCCATGAATTTTTTTTAATTCCTCTTTAATTTCTTGGTTGACCCATTCATTCTTTAGTAGGCTACTCTTTAGCCTCCATGTATTTGAGTTCTTTCCGACTTTCCTCTTGTGATTGAGTTCTAGTTTCAAAGCACTGTGGCCTGAAAATATGCAGGGAATGATCCCAATCTTTTGGTACCGGTGGAGACCTGATTTGTGACCTAGGATGTGATCAATTCTGGAGAATGTTCCATGGGCACTAGAGAAGAATGTGTATTCTGTTGCTTTGGGATGGAATGTTTTGAATACATCTGTGAAGTCCATTTGGTCCAGTGTCTCATTTAAAGTCTTTATTTCCTTGTTTATCTTTTGCTTAGATGATCTGTCCATTTCAGTGAGGGGGGTGTTAAAGTCCCCCACTATTATTGTATTGTTGTTCCTTTCTGGTCTATATTACTGTTTAGGCTCCCTCTTTGCTTAGAGGACCCCTTTCAATATTTCTTATAGGGCTGGTTTCCTGTTTGCAAATTGCTTTAATTTTTGTTTGTCCTGGAAGATTTTTATCTCTCCTTCTATTTTCAATGACAGCCTAGCTGGATATAATATTCTTGGCTGCATATTTTTCTTGTTTAGTTCTCTGAATATATCATGCCAGTCCTTTCTGGCCTGGCAGGTTTCTGTGGATATGTCCGCTGCCAATCTAATGTTTCTACCATTGTAGGTTACAGACCTCTTCTCCCGAGCTGCTTTCAGGATTTTCTCTTTGTCTCTGAGACTCGTAAGTTTTCCTATTAGATGTCAGGGTGTTGGCCTATTTTTATTGATTTTTGAGCAGTGTTCTCTATGCCTCCTGGATTTTGATGCCTGTTTCCTTCCCTTAACCGGGGAAGTTCTCTGCTATAATTTGCTCCAATATACCTTCTGCTCCTCTCTCTCTTTCTTCTTCTTCTGGGATCCCAATTATTCTAATATTGTTTCATCTTATGGTATCACTTGTCTTTCAAATTCTGGCTCGTGATCCAGTAGTTGTTTATCTCTCTTTTTGTCAGCTTCTTTATTTTCCATCATTTGGTCTTCTATATCACTAATTCTCTCTTCTGCCTCATTTATCCTAGCAGTTAGAGCCTCCTTTTTTTATTGCACCTCATTAATAGCCTTTTTGATTTCAACTTGGTTAGATTTTAGTTCTTTTATTTCTCCAGAAAGCGTTTCTCTAATATCTTCCATGCTTTTTTCAAACCCAGCTAGCATCTTTAAAATCGTCATTCTGAACTCTAGTTCTGGCATCTTACTAATGTCCATATTGATTTGGTCCCTGGCAGTTGGTACTGCCGCTTGTTCTTTTTTTTTCTGAGGTGATTTTTCTTCTGTCTTGTTTTTTGTCCAGGGGAGAATAGATGAATGAGAGAACAAAATGCTAAAATGGTAACAACAACCCAGAATAATATACACTAAATAAATCAGAAGAGACCTGAAACTGGGGGAAAAGAAAGGGAAAGAAAAAAAGATAAAAACAAACAAATAAACAAAAGAAACAGACTATGATCAAATATGATCAGGCTGGTGCATAGATCAGTGCCACACACTAGATTTGGGGCACATTTTGGTCGGTTAGAAGAAAGTGCCTCCCAAAATTTTAAAGAAAGAAAAATTTATATATGTACAAAAATAAGGGTAAATATGACAAAGGGATGGAATATGACTGTAAAGATGAAAATTACAAAAGATTTTATAAAAGGAATTGATAAGATAATAAGTTGGTTGAAAAAAGAAAGTAGAGGATTTAAAAAAAAAAAGGGAGAGAATGTGATCAGGCAGAAGGCTAGAACAAAACCATACACTAGAGATTTAGGGTATATTTTGGTCTGTTAGAAGACACTGTATCCCAAAATTTTAGAGAGAATAACTATATATATATTAGCAAAAATAAGGTTAACTACTATGAAGGGATAGAATATGACTCTAAAAATGAAAATTAAAAAAGATTTTTTTAAAAAGGGATTGATAAGATGGTTGAAAAAGGGAAAAAGAAAAATTCAAAAAAAAAAGAAAGTTAAAGAAAAAATTAACTTTGAAAGACTAAAGAATCTTGGGAAAAAAGCCATGAATTCTCTATACAGTATTCCCCTAGTGCTGGAGTTCTGCCGTTCTCATTGATTGGTAAACTTTGTCTTTGCTGGCTGTTCTTGCTGATCTTCCCAAATATCTTTGCTGGAGGCGGAATTGCCCCGCCCTTGCTGGTCCGGGCTAAGTAATCAGCTCGGGTTTGCTCTCAGGAGCTTTTGTTCCTTGCAGGCTTTCCATACAGCTTTGGAGGATGAGAGGGAAAATGGTGGCCTCCCAATCTCCGTCCCAGAGGAGCCGAGAACTTGGGGCCCCACTCCTCAGTGAGCCCCCAGAGAAAAGCACTCAGTCACTCCTGTCTCCCCGGTCTCCGGCCGCACTCCGTGCTCACCCGGCCTGTGACCGAGCATTTCTATCTCTGGCACCCGACTGGGTGTGGAGTCTCCAAACCCAGCAGATCCCTGCAGTGCACTCCCGCCCTGCTTCTCCCCGGGGGAGGAAGGGGAGTCTCCCCGGATCCCCCGCTTGTTGGGTCCCTGCTGGAAGAGCAGTGGCCCAACTGTGCCACAGATCACGGTTTATGGCAACCCCGAGCTGAGAGCCCAGCTTCAGCTCCGTCTGTGCAGCCAGCTTCCCTTCTCCGATACCTGGGAGCTCTGCCGCACTCAGGCACCCCCGGTCTTTCTGTGACCCCGAGGGTCCTGAGACCACACTGTCCCAGCGAGGGTTCCACCTCCCATTTAGCCACTGGAGTGACGTCCCTCAGCAGAGCCGACTTCTAAAATTTCCGATTTTGTGCTCTGCTGCTCTATCACTTGCCAGAAGTGGTGGACGGAGGCCCCCTCCCCCGCCATCTATCCTCCCGAATATCGCCTCGGATTCACTTCTCCACACGTCCTACCTTCCAGTAAGTGGTCGCTTTTCTGTTCAGAGAGTTGCTGCTATTCTTTTCTTCGATCTCCTGTTGAGTTCGTAGGTGTTCAGAATGGTTTGATCCCTATCTAGCTGAATTCCTGGGACCAGAGGAAATTTAGGTCTCCTACTCCTCTGCTATCTTGCTCCTCCCTCCCACATTTTGCCAGTTTAATTACACTATGTCTTAGGGTGAACCTGCTCTTGTTAATTTTGTTGAGGGTTCTCTGTGCCTCCTGATATGAGTATCTGTTTCCTGCCCCAGACAATGGAAGTTTTCAGCCATTATTTCTTCAGAAAAATTTCTGCCCCTTTTCTCTCTCTTCTTCTTCTGGGATTCCTATATCACAAATGTTGTTATGTTTGATGGAGTCACTGAGTTCCCTAAGTCTATTCTCGTTTTGCGTAATTCTTTTTTCTCTCTTTTGTTCAGCTTGATCACTTTCCATTACTGTCTTCTAGGTAATTAATTTGTTCTTCTACTTCTTCCAGCCTGCTGTTCATTCTATCAAGTGTGTTTCTCATTTTGTTTATTGAGCCCTTTATCTTTCCTATGTTATTCCTTATCTCTATGTTAGAGTCTCATTGATGTCTCCCACTCTTTTCTCAAGTTCAGTGATTTTCCTTATGATCATTGCTTTAAATACTCCATCAAGCATGTTACTTATATCTGTTTCACTTAGATCTCTGGCCATAGTCTTGTCTTGTTCTTTCATTTGGGATCAATTACTCTGTCTTGGCACTTTGGATAAGTTTGTGTCTCTGTGCCTGTTTCTGTGAGTTAAGAAAGCTGTGTCTCCTGTTCTTGAGGGTAATGTCCTTATGAAGAAGAGGATCTCTAGGGCCCTGCCATGTAGTGTTCCCTCTTCCCCAGGGCCTGATGTTTCCAGGAGTGTCTCCAGTGTGTGCTGTGTGCATGCTGCTGTTTTATTCTGGCCACTTTATTCTTCAGGCCAGTTATCTGCAGAGGCTTTCTTTGCCTGCTGTGGGCAGCGTTTAGTTCCGAGGCTGAATGTGGTGTGTTTTAAGTAGGTGTGCTCTGGTCTGCCTGTGAAGTGAGAGCTGTAACACCACCACTGGAACTGAGGCTCCACAAAACTCCCCAGTCAGGAGACATGGTGTGAGGAGGGGCTTAGGCCTATCTTTTGAGGGAGGGAGTCCACTCTGCTGGGACTTAGGCAAGTATAACTGGGAAGGGCAGTTCTATAGGAGCATGGTGGGACAGGGCTTGGTATAAGCAAGTTAGGTAGTGAGTGTCAGCTCTGTGCTATTTCCTGCAGGTGGTCCTGTGCTTATGCTGAGGGGTGGGGGAGGGAAATGGCACCTGTCAGTTCCTTTGTTCCTGGAGGAGTCTTCTCATGAATGCTGCCTCCCTGAGACATGCTCCAGGATGACCAAATAAGTTCCCCACTGTGTACCCTAGGTGCTCTTCAGATCACTATTTCCACATTGTATGTCCATGGGCTATTTGCTCTGCCTTCTTTCTAAGAGCAGTCCTAATACTTTCTGGGCTTTATCCAAGCCAAGCCCACTGACCTTTAAAACTCTAGACTTTAAGCCCCACTAGTTATAAGAGTTCACAACATTCAGCCCCTCTGTCTTTCCAAGTCAATTGTTATGGAAATTCATTTTCCCTGTGTACTCCCCTATGTGCTAGTCTGTCTCATACCCTTCTCCATGACTGTGACTCCCTCTTCTCCATGGCAGCCACAATCTGTTTCTCCCAAACCACATCTTTGCACTTCCTACATTCTTCGATGTGGCCTCTTCTCTATCTTTAGTTGTGGAGTTGTTCCTCCAGTCTTCAAGTTGATTTCTGGGGATTTAGGATGATTTGATACTTATCTAGTTGTATTTGTGGGACAAGTCAAGCCTAGGGTCCTCCTACTCCACTTCAATCTTCCCTCTCTCCCATAATCGGAGATTTTTAAATGCTTCTCTTTGCAATTGTAAAACAAATAAACTAAAAAAAAATCAGTTAGATATATTAAATAATTGAATAGCACTAATTATCAAATTAACTAATTGACATTTGTAGGACATTACATTACATGATGGAAAACTACAAATTCCTTTCAAGTGTACTTGGAATATTCATCAAGAAGAACAATATGCTGGAGCATAAATTTAGTCTCAAGAAATTCAATAGTATTAACATTATGAATCCAGTTCAAGATGGTGACAAGGGAAGATCCTGAGCTCACCTCTTCCCAGGGACACCAAATCTACAGCTTCATGTGGAACAATGTCCTCTTCTTTAAAAACTAGCTGAGGAACTCCTACACATAAGGCAAACAAGAAAAAAATACCTCAAAGTGGGTTGGAGAGGCTGGCACACAATTTCACCATAAACCTCACCTCAAAGCTCAGCAACCCACAATCAGGAGGGAACTCAAAACACAGAGCTTCTCCATGAGGAAAGAGGAATTTGAATCTCACATTAGGCATCTTAACTTTTAAGACCTTCATCTAAGAGATGAACCCCCAAGACCTTTAACTTTGGAAACGAACTAGGCTTTTGTCCATGAGACCCACAAGGCTATAGTAAACTGAGAAATGGCTCTTAAATTGCCCATGCACTAGGACTTATTCACCCCAGTGCACAGCACAAAGGCAGCCAGTTGAGAGGCATCCAGTCTTTCTATGAACAAGACCTATTAGCTTATCTTTATAGCTGAACCCTGAAGGGTAGGCTAGTAATAATATAAATAAATAAATAAATAATAAATAAAAATAAACAGACACGTAAGGGCCAACTGTAATCCTCTGCAAAGATGTTGGAGGATGAAGCTGTCTTTGTACTCTCCCTCTACCCTGATCCAGAGCACCAGTATCTACCAGGAGAGGAGCTTGTTCACATGTCTGGTACCCTAAAAACGGTACCCCAGTTTTTGTGGATGTTCCCTGGTTTTCCTGGTGACCAAGGCAACTCATTTTCCTAGGTCTCATAGGACTATAACAGAGATAAGGTTCTTGGCCAGATTCCACCCCCACGGCATCACACACAGACACAGTAGCCTTATGGGTAGGAGTTGTAGGAGTTGCTCAGCTAATTTTTTTAAAAAAGAGAAACACACATCAGTCTTTCTGTGAAAGAGGCCTATTTGCTTGTCCTCAAGCTACAGACTAGCTGGTTTGCCCATATCTAGGGTCCTATTGAGGTACACTCAAGGGACAGAGACCAATAGATGCCATATTTGCACTCTCCCTCTACCTCACTCCAAGTCACTGGTATCTCTCAGAAAGGAGTTTTTTTTTTTTTCACTCATCTGGCACGCCCATTTTTGTGGCTCCCACCCAGAGGACTCCTGTAGATCACCTGGCTCTGGTGGCTAGTGGTCTTTGCACTTGTGCTCTCAAAGACCTGGATATATTTGCAGACTTCAAAAGCTGTTCTGAGAGTCTGGTTTCCAATCAGCCTGAATCTAGGTGCTGAGATCCTCCCTTGTTAGGGGACACAGACAAGTCTTGACACACCCTCAACTATTGGGAGCCATAAAAATAAAAGAGGTTGCTTAGACAATCACAAAGGTTTGAGGGACCACCAAGAGCTAGGCAGTGTTGAATGATAAGGTTCATCTCCTACACAAGGCCAAATCTTCAAGATTAAGAGAGTTAGCTGTTTTATCTTATGCATAAACACCAATGCAGAGAATCAAGGAAAATGAAGAAACAGAAGAATATGTTCCAAATAAAAGAATAATTTAAAACCTGAGAAAAAGACATTAAAGAAACAATTATAAGTGATTTACCTGATATAGAGTTCAAAATAATGGTCAGAAAGATGCTCACTAAACTTGGGAGGAGAATGGATGAACACAGTGAGAACTTTATCAGGGAGAGAAAATATAAGAAAGCACAAATAAAAGTCACAGAGTTAAAGAGTACAATAACTAAACTGAAAAATACACTAGAGGTGTTCAACAGCAGATTAGATGAAGCAGAAGAAAGAAAATACACTAGAGGTGTTCAACAGCAGATTAGATGAAGCAGATGAAGAAGAAGACAATGCTCTATCTTTCAATTACCTGAAAGACAGAGCATTGTAACTCACCCAATCAGAGCAGCAAAAAGAAAAAATGATGAGAAAAAAGTAAAGTTAGCTTAAGGGACTTATGGGACAACATGAAGTGGGCCAACAGTTACATCGTAGAGGTCTCAGAATGAGAATAGAGAGAGAGAGAAAGGAGCAGAAAACTTATTCAAGGAAATAGCTGAAAATTTATCTGAAGGAAACATATATCCAGGTCCAGGTGCTACAGTGAGTTCCAAACAAGATGAGCCTAAAAGAGACCCACAGTAAGACATATTATAATTAAAATGTCAAAGATTAGAGACAGGTAGAGAATCTTAGAGCAGTAACAGCGAAATAACATGTTACATACAAGGGAAACCCCGTAAGACTCTTAGCATATTTTTCAGCAGAAACTTTTCAGGCCAGGAGAGAATGGCACAATATATTCAAAGTGCTGAAAGAAAAAAAAAAGTCAACCAAAAATATTCTACAGTGCAAAATTGTTTCAGAATTGAAGCCGGCCAGAAAGGACTGGCATAATATATTCAATGTGCTAAATGAGAAAAATATGCAGGGGCACCTGGGTGGCTCAGTCATTAAGCATCTGCCTTCGGCCCAGGTCATGATCCCAGGGTCCTGGGATTGAGCTGTACATCCGGCTCCCTGCTCGGCAGGAAACCTGTTTCTCCCTTTTTCCCACTCCCCCTGCTTATGTTCCCTCTGTCGCTATGTCTCTGTCTGTCAAATAAATAAATAAATAAATAAATAAATAAATAAATAAATCTTAAAAAAGAAAAAGAAAAAGAAAAAAGAAAAATATGCAGCCAAGAATCTCTATCCAGCAAGGCTGTCATTCAGAATGTAAAGAGAGATAAAGAGTTTCCAAGACAAATGGAAACTAAAAGAATTTGTGAACACTAAACCGGCCCTATAAAAAAATATTAAAGGGGATCCTTTAAGCGAAGAGCCCAAAAATAACAAAGACCAGAAAGGAACAGAGACAACCTACAGAAACAGTGACTTTATAGGCAATGCAATGGCACTAAATTCATATCTTTCAATAATTACTTTGAATGTAAATGGGCTAACTGCCCCAACCAAAAGACACAGAGTATCAGATTGGATTAAAAAACAAGACCCATCAATATGCTGTCTACAAGAGACTCATTTTAGACCCAAAAACACCTCCAGACTGAAAGTACGAGGGTGGAGAACCATTTATCTTGCTAATGGACATCAAAAGAAAGCTGAGGTAGCAATCCTTATAGCAGACAAATTAGATTTTATTTTATTTTTTTTTAAAGATTTTATTTATTTATTTGACAGAGACATAGCAAGAGAGGGAACACAAGCAGGGGGAGTGGGAGAAGGAGAAGCAGGCTTCCCATGGAGCAGGGAGTCCGATGCGGGGCTCGATCCCAGGACCCTGGGATCATGACCTGAGCCGAAGGCAGACGCTTAATGACTGAGCCACCCAGGCGCCCCGACAAATTAGATTTTAAACCAAAGACTATAATAAGAGATGAAGAGGAACACTATATCATACTTAAAGATCTATCCAACAAGATTTAACAATTGTAAATATTTATGCCCCTAACTTGGGAGCAGCCAATTACATAAACCAATTAATAAAAACTTAAAGAAACATATTGATAATAATACAATAATAGTAGGGGACTTTAACACCCAACTCACAACAATGGACAGATCATCTAAGCAGAAGATCAACAAGGAAACAAGGGCTTTGAATGACACACTGGACCACATGGACTTCACAGATATATTCAGAGCATTTCATCCTAAAGCAACAAAATACACATTCTTCTCAAGTGCACATGGAATGTTCTCCAGAATAGATAACATACTGGGTCACAAATCCGGTCTCAACTGGTACCAAAAGATGGAGATTATTCGCTGCATATTCTCAGACCACAATGCTTTAAAACTTGAACTCACTCACCAGAGAAAATTTGGAAGGAACACAAATACATGGAGGTTGAAGAACATCCTACTCAAGAATGAATGGGTCAACCAGGAAATTAAAGAAGCATTTTTAAAAATTCATGGAAGCATATAATAATGAAAACACAACAGTTCAGAACATTTGGGATGCAGCAAAGGTGGTCCTAAGAGGGAAGTATATAGCAATACAGGTCTTTCTCAAGAAACAGGAAAAGTCTCAAATACACAACCAAACCTTACACCTAAAGAAGCTGGAGAAAGAACAACAAATAAAGCCTAAACCCAGCAGAAGAAGAGAAATAATAAAGATTAGAGCAGAAATCAATGAAATGGAAACCAAAAGAACAGTAGAACAGATCAATGAAACTAGGAGCTGGTTCTCTCAAAGAATTAGTAAGACTGATAAACCCCTAGCCAGACATATCAAAAATAAAAGGGAAGGGACCCAAATACATAAAATCACGAATGAAAGAGGAGAGATCACAACTAACACCAAAGAAATACAAACAATTATAAGAACATATTATGAGCAACTATATGCCAACAAATTAGGCAATCTGGAAGAAATGAGTGCATTTCTAGAGAGGTATAAACTACCAAAACTAAAACAGGAAGAAATAGAAAACCTGAACAGACCCATAACCAGCAAGGAAATTGAAGCAGTAATCAAAAATCTCCCAACAAACAAAAGTCCAGGACCAGATGTCTTCCCAGGGGAATTCTACCAAGCATTTAAAGAAGCTCTAATACCTATTCTTCTGAAGCTGTTTCAAAAAATAGATAGAAGGAAAACTTCCAAACTCATTCTATGAGGCCAGCATCATCTTGATCCCAAAACCAGAAAAAGACCCCACCAAAAAGGGGAATTACAGACCAATATCCTTGATGAACATGAACATAAAAGTTCTCACCAAAATACTAGCCAATAGGCTCCAGCAGTACATTAAAAGGATTATTCACCACAACCAAGTAGGATTTATTCCTGGGCTGCAAGGGGTTCAGCATCCACAAATCAATCAAGGTGATACATCACATTAACAAAAGAAAAGACAAGAACCATATGATCCTCCCAAATGATGCAGAAAAAGCATTTGACAAAATACAACATCCTTTCTTGATTAAAATTCTCCACAGTATAGGGATAGGGGGAACATACCCCAATATCATAAAAGCCATATATGAAAAGCCCACAGCAAATATCGATATCTCAAAAACTGAGACCCTTTCCCCTAAGGTCAAGAACACGACAGGGATATCCACCCTCACCACTGTTGTTCAACATAGTACTAGAAGTACTAGCCTCAGCAATCAGAAAACAAAAAGAAATAAAAGGTATCCAAACTGGCAAAGAAGTCAAACTCTCACTCTTCACAGATAACATGATACTTTATGTGGAAAACCCAAAAGACTCCACCCCAAAATTGCTAGGTCTCATACAGGAATTCAGCAAAATGGCAGGATATAAAAACAATGCACAGAAATCAGTTGCGTTTCTATACACTAACAATGAGAAAGAAGAAAGGTAAATTAAGAATCAATACCATTTATAATTGCACCAAAAACCATAAGATACCTAGGAATATATCTAACTAAAGATGTAAAGGACCTGTACTCTGAAAACTATAGAACACTTATGAAAGTAATGGAGGAGGAAGACACAAAGAAATGGAAAAACGTTCCATGCTCATGGATTGGAAGAACAAACATTGTTAAAATGTCTATGCTACCCAGAGCAATCTATACTTTCAATGCAATCCCTACCAAAATACCATCAACATTTTTCACAGAGCTGGAACAAACAATCCTAAAATTCGTATGGAACCAGAAAAGACCCCGAATAGCCAGAGGAATCTTGAAAAAGAAAAGCAACCTGGCAGCATCACAATTCCAGACTTCAAGCTCTATTACAAAGCTGTAATCATCAAGACAGTATGGTACTGGCACAAACCAGACACATAGATCAATGGATCAGAATAGAGAACCCACAGATTGACCCTCAACTCTATGGTCAACTAATCTTTGACAAAGCAGGAAAGAATGTCCAATGGAAAAAAGATAGTCTCTTCAACAAATCGTGTTGGGAAAATTGGACAGCCACATGTAGAAGAATGAAACTGGACCATTTCTTACACCGTACACAAAAATAAACTCAAAATGGATAAAAGACCTCAATGTGAGACAGGAATCCATCAAATCCATCAAAATCCTAGAGGAGAACACAGGCAGCAACCTCTTTGACCCCAGCCAACTTCTTGCTAGACCCATCTCCAAAGGCAAGGGAAACAAAGCAAAAATGAACTATTGGGACTTCATCGAGATAAAAAGCTCCTGTACAGCAAAAGAAACAGTTGACAAAACCAAAAGATAATGGGAGAAGATATTTGCAAATGTCTTATCAGATAAAGGGCTAATATCCAAGATCTATAAAGAACTTGTCAAAAGGCAACACCCAAGGAACAAATAATACAGTCAAGAAGGGGCAGAAGACATCAACAGACATTTCTCCAAAGAAGACCTACAAATGGCCGACAGACTCGAAAAAATGCTCAACATCACTCAGCATCAGGGAAATACAAATCAAAGCCACAGTGAGATAACCACCTCACACCAGTCAGAACGGCTAAAATTAATGAGTCAGGAGACAACAAATGTTGACGAGGATGAGGAGAAAAGGGAACCCTCTTGCACTGTTGGTGGGGATGCAAGCTGGTCCAGCCACTCTGGAAAACATTATGGAGGTTCTTCAACCCAGCAATTGCACTACTAGATATTTACCACAAAGGATACAAATGTAGGGATCCAAAGGGGCACCTGCACCCCAATGTTTATAGCAGCAATGTCCACAATAGCTAAACTATGGAAACAGCCCAGATGTCCATTGACAAATGAATAATAAAGAAGTGGCATATAGATATGCAATGGAATATTACTCAGCGATCAAAAAAGTGAAATCTTACCATTTACAACAATGTTGATGGAACTAGAGGGTTTTATGCTAAGCGAAATAAGTCAATCAGAGAAAGACAATTATCATATGATCTCACTCATATGTGGAATTTAAGAAACAAAACAGATGAACATAGGGGAAGGGAAGGAAAAATAATATAAGATGAAAACAGAGGGGGAGACAAGCCATAAGAGACTCTTTTTTTTTTTAAAGATTTTATTTATTTATTTGAGAGAGCATGAGAGGGAAGAGGGTCAGAGGGAGAAGCAGACTCGCCGCTGAGCAGGGAGCCCGATGCGGGACTCGATCCCGGGACTCCAGGATCATGACCTGAGCCGAAGGCAGTCGCTTAACCAACTGAGCCACCCAGGCGCCTGCCGTAAGAGACTCTTAACTATAGGAAGCAAATTGAGAGTCGCTGGAGGTGGGTGAGGGGATGGGGTAATTGGGTAATGGGCATTAAGGAGGGCATGTGATGTAATGAGCACTGGGTGTTATATGCAACTGATGGATCACTGAATTCTACCCCTGAAACTAATGATACACTATATGTTAATTAATTGAATTTAAATAATTTTTTTAAAGTATTAGTGGTAGTAGCTTTCTGAGAACTGTAGAACTTCAGTACTGAACACCACTTTCTTCCAGAAACCAATTTAACTATTTTTACTCAGGATATGAGCCTTTATTTGACATTTCCCAAACACAGTAGAAGTTGAGCAGGATTGCTTCTCCTCTTGCTTTCAGTGAAGAAGTTTAGCCTCAACATCACCTGTAGGATTGATATTGGGTGACGGTTCCTACACTGTGTTACCTGGACTGTTCTTATATTGAATTAATATTGAAGAAAAGTGTGAAATATGTAATAATTAAAGCAGCACATTTTTATTATTCATAACATAATTTAGATCAGAGTCATTGGCCCATTTTTTAAAAAACAAATTTGTATGATTTTTAATTTATATATCAAACTTATATGAACAGGTTGTGATAGGGTTCTTTTTATATTTCAGTATGTAGATGATATAGAATTACCTTTCTTTGCCACTCCTTTTATTCTATAATCTAAGGTGAACCTCAGCTTGGCTTTCCCAGATTATCACATGTCACAATTAGTTTCTGAGTAAGTTATGATTAAAGTTTGTCAAATTAAATGTGACATTCTGGTCACAATCACACGACTTCCAGTAGTACTGATTTATCACTGGGGATTTCTTCTCAAATCCAGGGACAGTAATGACTCCTATCCAACCTCTCCACAAAATTTTGAGCTTAATAGAAATATATTTTTCCAAAGTAAGTGAGATACTATTTCTATTCTGAAATGTTCAAACTTGCTGAGAACTCTGAAATAATAATTAAGAATGACAGACTGGATTTAGGAATTTGGAGGCCACTGTTATCTTTCCTAGGAAGGAGACTTGTCTGTGAGCTGTGGGTGTCATTACATAAAATAAATGCAAATTTTGTCATTTCCAGAGCAACAATAATGAGGGAACTTCTCAAGGAACTAGAATTACTACACAGCAGCCACTTCAATTTACATAAAATGCTGTCAGGGCCTTCATTTCAAATGTGAGAAGTTAAGTAATCTTCCCAGACCTACAACACTAAGTTATGGTGCAAAAAGGAGAGGATGAAAGGTCTCCTGACTTGCAATTATCTTCCCACACCTTCAGTTCCTAAACACACTCACACATACATTTGTTGAAATAACTCTTGTATTCAAGTGAGAGAAATAAGTGCTCCTAAAGTTTCAAACTTGTGTGCACATCATTACCCAGCACAAAATTGGCTCACAATATGGGTCCGATAAAATGTTTCACATACAACTGGATCAAATCTTTAAAGTACTTAATTAAAGCAATCTTTTTAATTCAGGAAATTCTAAGTTTCAAAATTGGATCTCAATACTGAATCTCTGACCAGCAACCGATGATGCTTTTCATATCTGAGGCTGATTGGTTTTCAACACAGAGATTACCCAATCCCGAAACAAAAATCAATTCCTTGGTTGGTATTACTTTGCGTAGGGGTGAAAGATGGTCCTAGGCCTCACTGAGACTTACCTGCTCCCCAAACCCTGTCCTCTCTGTTCTCCAGCATGGCATGTCTGTGGTTCCCTAGAGGCTTATCAATGGCAGCTTTAATGGTGATACTGATGATGCTGAGCTCTCCCCTGGCTTGGGCTAGAGACACCCCACGTAGGTACATATCTTGGCACATAAGATATTGTGGGATAGGGGAAGGAAGGGAGTTAGCTTTGTCACCACATCCAGGCCATGTCCCCTAGAAAATTAAGACATTTTCTTCAGTGGCCACCCATCTTTATTATATGGTTCCCCAGTTCTTTCCACAACAAAAAGCCTGCATGCTTGCCCTTTCTACAAGACCTTCGTAAGGGGCCTCCATATATATAGGCCATTTCTTCTTAATTCTCTTCTAATAAAATCTCTCCAGCCTTCCATCCCATTCCTTCAGGTTCTTGAGAAGATTTAGAAATAATGATGTCCAAATAGTTTCCCATCTGGTAGTTCCCTTTTTTTTTAATTTTTTTATTTTTAGAGAAAGAAAGCAAACATGTACACATTAGCGAGATAGGGGATGGGCAGAGGGAGAGGGAGAGAGAATCCCAAGCAGGCTCCACACTCAGCATGGAGCCCAACCTGGGGCTTGATCTCATGATCCTGAGATCATGACCTGCGCTAAAATCAAGAGTCTAATCCTTAACCAACTGAACCACTCAGGCACCCTCTGTGGTTCCCTTTTTTAGTTGAGTTACACCAGTAAAAGTGTAAGTTTGCCTGAAAATTTTATGGGCAGTCAAAAGAAATTAGAAAGATCTCTTTTAGAAGATCTTGTGTTATGGCCTCAGCAGGATCTGTGATGTTGGTGCTTCTCTCTAATATGTAAAGATGAATCAAGGGGCCTCCCACATCATTTCCTTTCCTTTACTCCTGAACCCTAATGTTTATAAGGCCTGTATCTCTGTGCCGTAGGCTACCTGACAGAAGCTGGGGTCTGTTTTCCCTCTATTTCTCCTGTGGAGAGCATCCTGGAACTGAAGCAGAGAACCTTAAAGCTTGAAATGACCCTATAGATAAGGAGAATCTGTGGGGTGTTCTTTGATGTCTTAAAGAACTTAAGCCTTCTTCTAAAAACCTGGCACAGATTAATGTTCACTATGAATCTATTTTGACCTTTCTATACTATCAGCTTCTCCTACATCTCCCCTTCTCTGACCTGAGCCCACAAGAAGCGATTCAACTAGTATAGAAAAAATTATATGAAATTCTATTTGCATAAGCCAAAAACAGTCAATTATCAGCAATTTCATATGATTCAAACTGTACACCCTGAGCAGGGTACCAATGGTGTAAAGGTTGCTTATATTCCTGGGGCTGAAAGTCAATAAACAAGTCAAGTAAACTCACTGGCCTCCTGAGTCTTAGCCCCAAATTTCATAGGTTCATTCACCATGCCCTCTCCTTAATTAGCCATGTTTTTTTCCTCTACTTCTAGTTCCTCACTATTCTTTCCCCAGCTATGTCATCACCATTACTGAAAATCCCCAATGTTTGCACAGACCCTCAGTACTATCACATTTCCACTGGATGAAATGAAATATAACAAAATGTTCTCCTTCTGAAAATCACCTTTCCTTACCTGCGAATGTTTCTTCTGACTAATAGGAGAAAGAGGAAGTTTGTCCAAATTTTCATAGGAAGCAGAAGGGATCTAATGTGTCATCAGAATAAAAGAGTTTTAGAGCTTGAGCCCTTTATTACTCTCAGGATCCTACAGTGATCAAGTTCCAGAACACTGGGTTTATTCATTTAGACCACAGATATTCCTCCAAGCAACTATTATCTATTGGGTTCTGTTTTAGGATCAGAGAATTCTATTTGGATAAGAAAGAAAAGGCCCCTACAGTCATGGAACTTCCCTAACAACAGGGGAGAAAGACAATAACTGAATACATATTTAACAAAAAAGAGGACACCTGGGTGGCTCAGTCAGTCAAGCATCTGCCTTCATCTCTGTGTCAGGCCCTGTGTCAGGCGCCCTGCTCAGTGGGGAGCTTGCTTCTCCCTCTCCCTTTGCTGCTCCCCCTGCTTGTGCTCTCTCTCTGTCAAATAAATAAATAAAATATTTTTTAAAAAGTATTTAATAAAAAAGAAAAAAATTCCAGAGAGCAATACGTGCTCTTTAAAAAAAATACATTAGCGTTGTGAAACAGAGAGAAGTGAATTTACTCAACTTCAGCACAAGGGCTAGGGAGCTCTCCCTGGAAAGTGACACTGGTTGACACATGAATGATGAGAACAAACCAGTCGTTTGAAGGACCTAAGCGACAAGTGTTCCTGGGAGAGGAAACAGGAAAGGCCAAAGTCCGGGAAGATGTTTGCTGAGTTTAAAAGACACAAAGAAGGGGCGCCTGGGTGGCTCAGTCATTAAGTGTCTGCCTTTGGCTCAGGTCATGATCCCAGGGTCCTGGGATGGAGCCCCACATCGGGCTCCCTGCTCACCAGGAAGCCTGCTTCTCCCTCCTCCACTCCCCCTGCTTGTGTTCCCTCTCTTGCTGTGTCTTTCTCTGTCAAATAAATAAAATCTTTTTTAAAAAAATAAAATAAAATAAAAGACACAAAGAAGATGAGAGTAGCTGAAGTGCCCTGAGCAAACTGGGGAGTGGCATAAGATGAAGTTGGAGAGGAAGTAAGGAGCCAAATCATAGTAGATCCTGATGGCCATGATAAGAAATTTGATTTTTATTTAGAGAGATATGTAGACTACTTAAGGGATAAAGGTAAGTCCATTTATATTTTTTAAAAGATAATTCTAACCACCACGTGGAGACTGGATTGTAGGAGTTCACAAATGGAGTCAGGGAGACTGTCTAGGAACATGATATAACTCTCTAGGGAAGACATTTAGTGTGCTAGTGAGTGACAAAGATAGTAGTAAAGGCAAAGTGAACAGGTTTAGGATAGATTTTTATTTGACATGTTAATAAATTAAACGGGTGGAGTGGGTAGAAAATCAAGCTTGTCCCTAAGAATTTTGTCTTCCATAATGACTAGGTGGATGCTGATGTTGTTTATTGAGATAGGGAAGACTGAGGGAAGAAATTATTTCAAGTGGTGGTTAAAAATAAAGATTTTCTTAAAGTTTGAAATGATTTTTGACATTTATGTGGAACTCTCAGCAGTCAGTAGACTATATGAGACTGGAGTTCGGGAGGAAGCCAGGGTTTGGAGTTATGTATGTTGGTGTCATTGACACATGTGCTGGGTTAAATACCAGGAAAGCAGAGGAGGTCTCATAGGGACAGAGTGTGTACAAGACAAGAAGAGGCAAGAACCAAAGAGTCAGCAAAGGGGACTGAGAATTGTACCAGTGATGTGGGAGGAAAACCAACATACATGGAAGTCAAGAAAGTGGTTTTTTTCAAGGAGGAGAGAGTGGCCAGTTGTATAAGTAGGTAAGAAACAGAAGAAGTAGGTGGAGTGAGAACATGACAGAGAAGTGAACTGGGTTTGGTGGACTTGACATTTGCAGATTTAATCGAGTATCCAAGATAAAAACTAGATTGGAGCATTTGAAAAGACAATGGGAGCTGAAGAAATGAAGGATGGATTAGAGATGACTCTTTTTTGAGTAGCTGATCTCAGGGAAAGCCTGTGCTCTGGGATCAGGAAGTCAGCTGGACCTAAAGTATAAGAATAAAAGAACCTGAGAAGAAGCTGGGAGAACTTGAGAATCAGAGACATTCGGTCATCAGCAAGGAAGCCCTGGAGTGCCCTTGCAAGCAGAGGTGACATGTTATGCAAAAAGTCTTTAATTCATACAGGAAATAAATATTAGCAACCTACACTTTACCAGCCATTACCCTAGGTGATGAAGATGGAGTGATGAAAAAAAAAAATCTGGTTTCTATCAGCATAAAGCATCATAACATTTTGCAGTTACTACGTAGCAGGCCTATAAATATCAGTGTATAATTCCCATTCTTACCCTATCCTATCTGTAGCAGGTAAAAACATATATATCTATGGAATCTAAAATTCCATAGAATTTAAGTGATTTACCCAGTGTTACATAGTGTTAGAACACAGATTATACAGTATAAATCTAAGTATATTGAAAATCCCTCTTTTCTATGTCATCAGAGTTCTTTTGTATTTAGTTCATGTATACCCCATTATTATGCATAAACCAATGTTTCTGCCTTTATATGTTCAAATGGTAATTAGTGATGGAGTTAATAGAAGAAAATTGCCAAATCATAATGAAGATATTATTTGCTTTAGGAGGTTAAGGTAGAAAGATCTTAGGAGGGCGCCTGGGTGGCTCAGATGGTTAAGCGTCTGCCTTCAGCTCAGGTCATGATCCCAGGGTCCTGGGATCGAGTCCCACATCGGGCTCCCTGCTCCTTGGGAGCCTGCTTCTCCCTCTGCTTCTCTCTCTCTCTCTCTCCCTCTGTCTCTCATGAATAAATAAATAAAATCTAAAAAAAAAAAGAAAGAAAGATCTTATGAGTTTACATTCATAGGAGTTATAAAAATCAAACTGGTCATATAGATTGAGTAATTATTATGTGATCAGCATAGGAAGAGTCACTATTTAATTTCACACTTAGTAATAACACTGTGAGAATATGATATTATTAAATCTATTTCAGAGATAAAGAAAAAAGGCTCATGGATATTAAAAATTGACCCAAGTGGAAGAGCTCATGTTCAAATTCAAATTTTCTGATTCTAGAGCTTGGGCTTCTAACTACTGTTAGTGAATAGTACTAGATTGGGTAAAACTGATAAAATTTCTGATGTTTATATGTAACAGTGTGTATCTTAGAGTGGGGGAGAGAGGCGAGTGTTGCTAGTTGCCATATACAGAAAAAATTTGCATCCACTTTGTATTTATTACCTAAAAATTTCCATATGAGTTCACACTATGTTCAGGTTGTCATGGGCATGTATTGAAGAATACAAAGAAGTATTAAATACACTATTTCTGAGATTTTGTTAACAAATTGGGCTAGGGTTTCCAAATAAAAAATAGGATGCCCAGTTAAATCTGAATTTCAGATAAACATTGATAATTTATCTGAAATCCAAATTTAACTGAGCATCTTGTATTTATTTGTATTTGCTAAATCTGCAACCTTAGAACAGGCACATGAACATAGACAGTGATAACCATATAAGCTGCAGTGTGAATAGGACAGCAACTTCACATATTTGTTATTTTTTAACTTTCTCATCTGTCAAGAATGTACTTAGAGAACTTCTGAATAGTAACATAGACCTTACAGGTCTGATCCAGACTGCACTCTTCTCTGCCATCATTTTATGGGGCAAAAGGAGATTTGCAAAGGTCTCTACTCAAAGTCTGGGGACCTGCTCATTCTTGTAAACTATCTATATGAGAATGTCATTATTTTCTTAGTTTCCCTCCTTCTGAGGGGGCTTGACTACAGAAATGAGAGTTCTACATCTGGCCAACGCTAGTAATTTTGACGCCTACCGGTTTTGGGAGCAGGAGACTGAAAGTCAGAAAATAAATTAGTTGGGACATTGAACAGGAATGAAATGGCCATGGCTGTAGTTTACTACTATAGATAAGCAGGGAACCAACAGCAGGAAAACTAAGAAAGATAAGGTGAAGGATAAATTATGACTTGGTGACTAAGGTATTCTGGTACCAATTCCAGTGTGTAGGGAGGTTTTCCATACCACCAAGCAATTCTCCAACACCAGCTGGGTGTTCCTCAATTCAACTCAAGTCTGATGCTATCTACATGGAGATCCCACAGATTAAGGGCTCAGTCCCACAAGACAGCCCCCCCTCCTACTTTAGATGCCAATCAAAAGTTCAGGTTGTCACCTGTGATTCTGATGGCAGGGACATACTTTGGAGGTTCACATGACTCCCTATTTGGCTTTGACTAATTTGCTAGAGCACTTACAGACCTCAGAGGATGTTTTATTCACCAGTTTGTTATAAAAGGATAAAACTCAAGAACGTCTAGATGAAAGAGATAGGGCACAGAACTTTTTAGACCTCTCCAAGGACACCAGTCTCCCAGAATCTCCACGTGTTCACTAACCCAAAAACTCTCTGAACCATGACTTTTGGATTTTTGTGGAGGCTTCATTACATAAGCATCGTTGATAGATGATTGGCCATTGTGACTGAACTCCATCTTCAGCCTTTCTCCCTTCCCTGAAGGTCAGGGGGGATGGGACTAAAAGTTTCAACCCTCCAATCACATGGTCGATTCTCCTGGCAGCAAACCCCCACCCACAGGGGTATCCAAAGTCAACTCACTAATGTAACAAAAGACACCTTTCCTGCTCTTATCATGTAGGACATTTCCAGAGTTTTAGGAGCTCTGTGCCAGAAACTAAGACCAAATATACATTTCTTATTATAAATCACAATACAACAGTGATTGATTGCCAAGGCAAAGAAATCAGTAAACTTTGGTCCTAAACAAATTTATTTTGCTGGAAACACAGACCTGCACTGGGACCAGATTTTTAGAAAGCATATAAGTTTCATGTAGGATCAAGATTTTCAAGGGGTATGATACTGGAAAACTTTTCCATGTAATTTTCAGAGGCTGCATGATTAATAGTGACTTTTTCACCACAGTTTTCTTAGATGGTTTTCACATGGTTCTCACACAAGGACAGCTCACCACCCCCTCCCCGCAACCGTGTTCCTTCACCGCATGAACATTTGACAATATCTGGAGCCACTTATGGTTTTCTCGCTAGGGCTTTTTTCTGACAACCAGTGGGTAGAGGCCAGAGAGGCTGGTAGATAGTCTACTATGTCCAGAACAGGCCACCTCACTCCCCATCACAAAGATTATGTGGTCCAAAATGTCTACAGTATGTGGTTATATACAATGTGGTTGAAAACTGCTTTACACTGTACTGCTTCTAAAATTTCTAGACTCACACTTTATACACACATTCACCTTCTAATTCAGTATTTCATGGTTTATTTTAGCTTGTTTCATTACTTTAAAAAAACTAGACAGTTGCAAAAATTCACCATGTTTTTGTTGAATCCATTCAAAGTGAGTGCAACACTTCATTTTTATTTTTTGCTTCAAGCCAAATTTTTCAATATTTCATGAGTTTTTGCTCATTACATCTCTATTAACTTTAAACAACTTGCATCTTTAAGTCATAAATGGTGGTGACAGCCACAAATATTTTTCAGTAAAATGCGTCACATTTCTGCAGTAATTCTACTTTCCAGACCATTGGTGATATCAGGAGCTTCCATTTATCCATCTCACTGTTAGCCACAGGGTTATTCTTTAACTCTTTTGGCATTGTCAAATGACAAAACTAAATCAATTTAGTAAAATCTGTGATATCCCTTATTCAAGGGAAACTAATCCCTGGATTAAGGGAGTAAAGTTGACATAGTTTTGGAATATAGGTGAGGTCCTGAGGTGATGGTCAAGAAAGAAATCTTGAGATGTCTGTGGTGCAAAAAGGTGATTTTACTAAAGCATGGGGACAAGACCCGTGGGCAGAAAAAGCTACATTACAAGGGTGAGGGGTGACTGATTATATACTTGGGAGTTGAGGGTAAAGAAAAAGGAGGTTTTTAAAGGAATTTTTGTGTGCTAAGGAGGGCCTACACGACACCAGAGACCTTGTCATTGTCAAGTTAAGGTTGTTTTTCCCTCTAGTAAAGCATTAACATTAAGACAGTTGGGAGTTTCCTGGAGGAATGTTACTCTGCCTATCGCAAGTCCATGTCAATAGGCTGCAGGTTATAAGAAAATTTTATTTTATTTTATTTACATTTCCTTCTACCTTTGTTTCTCACATCACTGTGGGTGGGTGGGTGATGTTAGGGCTCCAGGAAATTGAGTCTATGGGTCTCTGGAAGTTAGGCTATTGTTAAGAATGCTTTTTTTCTTGTAAATCACTAAGACATTTGTAGACTGAGGGAGACCAATGTCTTGCTGGACTGTGATCTGTATTAGTTAACCATTCGTGTTTTTTTTTTTCCTTTCCTTAGT
The DNA here is from genome assembly GCF_003265705.2 of Callorhinus ursinus. Taxonomy (NCBI): domain Eukaryota; kingdom Metazoa; phylum Chordata; class Mammalia; order Carnivora; family Otariidae; genus Callorhinus; species Callorhinus ursinus. The sequence continues at coordinate 7,612,726 of NW_027397121.1, read as the reverse complement.
TTTAGGGCAGCCAGGAGTGCCTGAGGAATGTCACATATAACCCACCTGGGGAAGGGGGATTATGCAGGGTGTCAGCTTGTACTTTGTCCTCAGCTTGCCTTCTGCTCCCTCATCAAAGTGACTCACAAACTGTGGAGCACTTTCCCAAGGGATTTGGGAAAGGGTGAATTTATAGAGCTTTAGAAGAGGGAACATGGAAACGGTGCATGATTGGCTAGAAAATCAGGGATTTCCTTATAAGTTTAGCCAGTCTTATTTTCTAGGGTAAAGTGAACTAGCTAAACCTGAGTTTGGAGAACTGTGATTGGTATATGTTAAGTTTCCTTGACAGGTGTTTCTTGTAAGTGCAGGCTGACTTAAGTTTAGATTGGGGTGTGGGTGAGATGCTGGGGTGGCCTCCCTCTTATGGGTCCTGATAAAGGAATTGACTACTTTTACAGTTCAATGACATAAAGACAAAAACACCAAAAACACATACATTGATATCATATATACCTATGTTTACACATATTATTCTACCGAAACACAAGTAAGAGCTCTGAGACACATTTGACCCCTTAATTCATCAGGTCAGATTTGCCAAATGAGTTTTGGCACCAAAAAAAAACCCTGATTTTTCTGAGCTATCTGGATTTGGAAATTCAGAAAAGGGATTATGACCCTATAATAGGATCATGGCTTTACTCTCCTTAAAACTCTTCATGATTTTCCACTACATTTAGTATAAAATCAAAATCCTAATATCACCCACAGGCTATAAGTGCCCAGCCCCAGGTGACTTCTCCAACACAATCTTTTCCCTTTCTTCCTCTCACTGTCTGTGCTTCAGTGAACTTTTCTTCTGGTTTCTTAAGGAAGGTCACCATCAGTTCTTTCAAGATTTTGTACACTGTATTACTTTTACCTGAAACAGGCCTCCCTTTCTCCCAAACACACACACACACACACACACACACACACACACACACACACACACGCACACACGCGCGCGCGCGCGCGCACGCACACACACACCCTCCAGTTACATCTAGTTAAATCTTTTCATGTCACATCTCATGTCACCCTTGAGACCACCTCTCTGGGACCCTAAGGTGATTGAGATCATCCGATTATTCTCTGTTCTAGACCTGCACACTCCTCTTGTGACATTTCTCACCCCCCCGTATAAAGTCTTGCCTGGTTGCGTTTTGTGCATCACTTTCCCTCCATTTTAAGCTGTTTCCTTCTCGGATTTGCAGGGGCGGCAGGGGCCCGAGCCAGCTCAGCCCAAACCAAGTGTTCAGGGGGGAGGGAAGCGGGTGGGACGTGTTTAAGGTCGGGGGTGGGGGGAGGGGGAAGGGCTGTGGGAGGCGAGGAGGGAGGCTGGTGTCTGTCAGGGGGAGGCGGTGAGGGGCGAACGCCCGCGCTGCTCAGGCTGGAAGGTTCGCCGCCGAGCCCGGAACCCAGCGACCCGGGAAGGCTCCCCTGAGACGGGGTCGCCGCGGGCAGAGGAAAGACGAGCCGTGGGCGCTGGTGGTTTGGGGGCGCGGGGGGGGGAGCCACCGAGGGTGCCGCCGTCAGTGTCTTCCAGGAGCCCGCGGGTGACCGGATCCTCTCTGTCCCCACAGCTCATTTCTTGCACCTGTGTAAGGCCGATGTCATTATTCCAACGGGACGGAGCGGGTGCGGTTCCTGGTCAGATGCATCTATAACGGGGAGGAGTTCGTGCGCTTCGACAGCGACGTGGGGGAGTACCGGCCGGTGACGGAGCTGGGGCGGCCGATCGCTGAGCACTGGAACCGCCAGAAGGACGTCGTGGAGCGGACGCGGGCTGCGGTGGACACGGTGTGCAGACACAACTACGGGGTGGGTGAGAGCTTCACGGTGCAGCGGCGAGGTGAGTGCGGCCCGGGGGGGAGGGAGGGGAGCGGGTCGTGGGGGGCTGCATGTGTGTGTCTGTGTGTCTCTGAAACAGACTCCTCCCGTCCGGAGTGAGCGTACAGGGTCTTGAGCAAGTACAACTTACATGGATCCACGTGAGAGTGCGACGTCAGGGACAGTGTGGTCCGTCTGTGTGACTGTGGGAACGGTGGTGTCCATGCACGACTGCGGAAAGGGTGTGGGAGGGGTGCGCTGTGAAGTGAGGGGGACAGAGAACGAGTGTGAGGTGGGGAGTGGGCCTGGATGTGGGGACAGGGAGGGAGAGTGTGTGGGAGAGGGTGCAGGAGTGGGGTGTCAGGCGTCCTTGCTGGCCTCTGACGGAGAGGTTTGGAGGGCACAGGAACTGGAGGTGAAGGAAACACTGACTGGGGCAGGCCATTGAAGAGGTGGGGAAAGCAGAGGAGAGTGTCTGTGGTTGGGGGTGGAAGTTACAAAAGGCTGATGAGAAAAGAAAAGATGGGGGAGAATGTAAGGAGGCCAGTCATACTCTGTTCCTGACACATGCCCTTCTTTTTTTTTTTAATTAAATTTTTTTTTTAATTCGGTGTAGTTGACATACAATGTTACATTAGTTTCAGGTGTACAACATGGCAACTTGACAAGTTATACATTATTCATTGTCCACCACAAATGTAACTACCGTCTGTGGCCATACAGCGTTATTACAATCTCATCCACTATCCTCCTTAGGCTGTGCCTTTTATTCCCATGACTTATTCATCTTATAACTGGAAGCCTGTATCTCCCACTCCCCTTCACCCATTTTGCCCATCCTCCACCCCCTTTCCCCTCTGATAACCAGCAGTTTGTTCTCTATATTTATAGGCCCGATTCTGCCTTTTTTTTTTTAAAGATTTTATTTATTTATTTGAGAGAGAGAGAATGAGAGAGAGAGAGAAAGCACATGACGGGGGAAGGGTCAGAGGGAGAAGCAGACTCCCTGCTGAGCAGGGAGCCCGATGCGGGACTCGATCCTGAGACTCCAGGATCATGACCTGAGCCGAAGGCAGTCGCTTAACCAACTGAGCCACCCATGCTTTTTTTGTTTATTCACTTGGGTTTTTTTAGATTCCTCGTATGAGTGAAATCATATAGCATTTCTCAGTCTCATTTATTTCATTTATCATAATACCCTTTAGGTCCATCCATGTTGTCACAAATGGCAAGATCCCATCCCTTTTTATGTCTGCATAATACTTCATTGTATATATGTACCACATCTTCCTTATCCATTCCTCTATTGATAGACACTCAGGCTGTTTCCATATCTTGGCTACTGTAAATAATGCTGCAGTAAACATACAAGTGCATATATCTTTTTGAATTAGGATTTTTGTTTTCTTTGGGTAAATACCTAGGAGTGGAATTATTGGATCATATAGTATTTCTACCTTTTATTTTTCGAGGAAGCTCCATATTGTATTCCACAGTGGCTACAGCAGTTTGCATTCCCAACAGTGTACAAGGGTTCCTTTTTCTCCACATTCTCACCAACACTTGTAATTTCTTATCTTTTTTATCTTTGCCATTCCAACTGGTATAATGTGATATCATTGTGGTTTTGATTTGCATTTCCTTGATGATTAGTGATATTTTGAACATCTTTTCACACATCTGTCAGCCATGTGTATGTCTTCTTCAGAAAATGTCTATTCAGATCCTCTGCCCATTTTTTAATCAGATTTTTTTAAAGATTTTTAAGTTATCTCTACACCCAGCATGGGGCTCGAACTCACAACCCCAAGATCAAGAGTTGCAGGCCCTACTGACTGAGCCAGCAAGACAAACCTAATCAGATTTTTTTTTTTTTTTTGGTGTTGAGTTGTATAAGTTCTTTATATATTTTGGATGTTAACCCCTTAGAGGATATATAATTTGCAAATATCTTCTTTCATTCAGTAGGTTGCCTTTTTGTTTTGTTGATAATTTTCTCCACTGTACAAAAGGTTTATATTTTGCTGTAGTCCCAATGGTTTATTTTGCTTTTGTTTCCCTTACCTTAGGAGACAGATCAAGAAAAATGTTACTAAGGCCAATCTGAGAAATTACTGCCTGTTCTCTTCTAGGATTTTTATGGTTTTAGCACATGCCCTTCTTAATTCTGAAAACTCTAAAATAAGTGTGCCAGTGTCTGTGTACATAAGCATTTCACTGAGAAAAAAAATTATCAGACTAATTTTTGAGGGCTGCGGGGGGACTTTGAGTCACCCTACTCCCTCTAAGGCTTTTCTTAGGTAAATTTCTTGGGACTTTTTCTTTTCTTGGAGAATATGTTTTCACATAATTGAAATGATTTTAAAACTACCTTTTGAATAATAATTTTGGTTCTTAACATTAAAATACTGATGTTTCTCTTTTTATAACACTAATAGTGTTTAAGTAGCTAATATTATTACTTTGTATAGTTACAATTTACCTCACATTTCCCCTTGTTAGATTTCTTTTCAATATTGGCACTAAGTTGGAAATTTCTGCTTTTTTAATTTCTAAGATTCTTCTATTTTTTCACATATTTATATGTCAATTGTAAATACTGCTCAAAGTATTTTCTATTATCTATTATGTCTGAGATCCTAGCTTTCCTCAGTGATTTTATGGGTTCTCTATGTAGTAAGATTATTTGATTCAGCATTCTCTTCAGTTTCTGGTGTATATATTATTCTGTTTTTTATTTTCCATGTTAAGAATTTATACATTTTTACTTACTGAAATGTACTGCAAAATTGCTGGCAATGATTCACCATCAATCTTAAATCTACTATTTTGTGATATTATATAAATGTCCACCAAGTTTTCCATTTCTTTCAAAGCAATTGTATTAATTGAGGGCCTGGTAGTGCCAGAAATTGTCCAAATATTAAACACAATGTTAACGAATCCCAGATGCTGCCCTGACTTCAAATAACAGTTTAGAAAAAGAGATAATTATAAAGTGATAACAATTCCAGTAATAAATGTGGCTCTCTTTTTTGCCAAGGACAGGATTGATCAGCGGAGTGCAAAGATAAGAACTTTTTTTAAATTTTTTATTAACATATAATGTATTATTTGTTTCAGGGGTACACGTCTGTGATTCATCAGTCTTACACAATTCACAGTGCTCACCATAGTACATACCCTCCCCAATGTTCATCACCCAGCCACCTCCCCCTCCCTCCCACCTCCTCCACTCCAGCAACCCTCAGTTTGTTTCCTGAGATTAAGAGTCTCCTATGGTTTTTTTCTCTCTCTGGTTTCATCTTGTTTCATTTTTCCCTCCCCTCCCCTATGATCTTCTGTCTTATTTCTCAAAATCCTCATATCAGTGAGATCATACAATACTTATCTTTCTCTGATTGACTTATTTCGCTTAGCCTAATACCCTCTAGTTCCATCCACGTCATTGCAAATGGCAAGATTTCATTTTTTTGATGGCTGTGTAATATTCCATTGTATATATATACCACATCTTCTTTATCCATTCATCTGTTGATGGACATCTAGCCTCTTTCCATAGTTTGGCTATTGTGGACATTTCTGCTATAAACATTGGGGTGCATGTGCCGCTTCGGATCACTACATTTGCATCTTTGGGGTAAATACCCAATATTGCAATTACTGGGTCATAGGGTAGCTCTATTTTCAACTCTTTGAGGAACCTCCATACTGTTTTCCAGAGTGGCTGCACCAGCTTGCATTCCCACCAACAGTGTAGGAGGTGAAAGATAAGAACTTTTTAGTGAGTGACTTTCCTTCCATTTTCCCCTCTCCTTCAAAATCATGCTTTATTTGAGACTCAACTCATAGAGATGCAAAACCATCTCATCTATTCCTGCTTCCCAGGGTGGAACCATTTCAGTGATTTTCTAAGGTGTGAAAGCACTGAGTAACATTCCCACAGACAACTGCTGTTCCCCAATTTATTCACAGTGCTTTGAATCATATTTTCTCTCATAGGAAACAAAAACAATAAATAGCTAACATATCATGAAGGCTGAGTTCCAGCCATTGCTTTACATATTTTAGATCCACTGACCCTCATAAAATCTTAAGAGGATTATTTTCCCCCTTTGTAGGTAAGACAACTAAAGCACGGAAGAATTCAAAAACTCTCCCAGGTTCAACCAGTAAGAGTCAGAGCTTGGATTTAAACCCAGGCAGCCTAGCTCCAGAAGTGACACTCTCAGTTAATATCTCTAATGTCAAGCAAAGATTTGTAAACACTTCAGTTCAACAATGAATAAGCATTTCACACTATGAAAAACATGCACGCACACACACAAATATCCACAACACCTGTCAAATCTAATGACCCATGCTGTCAGGATTAAATTCAAGACTCATGGCATTGACTCTCATTGGGCCCCATGGCCATCTTTGGGGGAGCCTGCTTGAGACTCAGCCTGGGACCAGAGACTGGAGGCAGCGAGGCAGCCAACCAGGAAGACTGACTCTGTCTTCCTCACTGAGTCCCTCTACCACTTCTCTTGTAGTTGAGCCTACAGTGACCGTGTATCCTACGAAGACCCAGTCCCTGCAGCACCTCAACCTCCTGGTCTGCTCTGTGAATGGTTTCTATCCAGGCCACATTGAAGTCAGGTGGTTTCGGAATGGCCAGGAAGAGGAGGCTGGGGTCGTGTCCACAGGCCTGATCCGGAATGGAGACTGGACCTTCCAGACCCTAGTGATGCTGGAGACAGTTCCTCAGAGTGGAGAGGTCTACACCTGCCAAGTGGAGCACCCAAGCTTGACGAGCCCTGTCACCATGGAATGGAGTGAGAAGTTTTCTGACCTCCTAAGTTCCTTACCCACCAAGGAGGGGACTTTGCTTATTCCTGAGTATTAGGGTTCTCCGTCTTTACACCATGTTTTCATTTGCTCCATGTTCTCTTCTCTTCAGCATAGATCACTGGGGGTAGCTTGGTAATTGTTCCCACAAATACCTAACTCCCTGGGAGGCGATTATGCCTGGCAGGCAGAAAGAGGTCATCCCTGTTTTGAGCCCTCCATGATATCACAGGTCACGGTTCCCCCCTGACCCTGGGCACTAGTCCCCTTCCTCTGGCTGGGCTTCTACTTCTGGCACTGTTGCTCTGAACTGTTCATTGTGATGTAAGAAGAGGCACAACATCTACAATGTAGGGACCTTCCTGACATGAGGGAAATCCAATCTCAGCTCTGCTTCCTGTTAGCTCTGTCACCCTGGACAAGCTACTTAAACCTCATGGAGTCCCAGGCTCCTCGTCCATCAGATGTTGAAGTAGTAGGTTTATCAGAGCTATGATATTTAAATGAGCTCATTGCCTGAGTCTTGTGCATATTCAGTGTGATTTTTAAATCTCTTTTATGGTAATGTCCAATTATTCTAGTTCTTTCAGGGCAGACTTCTTCCCCCATTCTCAAAGCTCTGAATCCCAGTGTCTCCATCAGAGAAGTTGAATTTGGTGTAAAAATTGCTAAAACTGCTTCTTCCCTCAGGGGCACAGTCTGACTCTGCACAAAGCAAGATGCTGAGTGGAATTGGAGGCTTTGTTCTGGGTCTGCTCTTCCTTGTGGTGGGGCTGTTCATCTACTTCAGGAATCAGAAGGGTAAGGCACCTGTTGGTGAGACTCCCCCTGGACTTTTCTGGGGGAAGAAATATGGCTTTGTTTAAGTTTTATATCAGTGGCCCTGTATAAAACTATATTAACCTGGTCAACCTCAGATTTCCTGGAAATCCAGAAATCAACATTCCATGGTTACTATGTTGAAGTATAATAGGCTATGGCCTGTGGAAATAAGAAAAAGGTTAACAAGCATGGAGATCTCGGTAGAGACCCTGGAGCAAATGCAGGAAGAGCCACTAGTGAAATCGCCCTGGATTTGTGTGACAGAAACTTCATGGGTCACACCTCTCGCTTCCTGGCATCGTGGGATGTGGGTTGTGGTGTTAGAGAAATCTGAGGAGGGGACTTAGGGGCTGGGGACATTGTATCTGGGGACAGACTTGCCTCCATACTTTTAAGTATATGTGTTCCCCCTCTCTTTTCAGGCCACCCTGGACTTCAGCCAACAGGTCATGCTCTTTAATCCTCTTTTAGAGATAGACTTGGTCTTCTAGAACTGATGGTAGAGACAAGCCAGGAGACACAAATAATGGGAGGATTGAAATGTGATCAGGCAGTTTACAGTAAAGCTTCTTTTCACCACTAAATAAGTGGTCTGCACTCTCTAAAGTAGCATTGGCTCAGGAAGACCTAAGAATATGTTCTTCTTACAGCAGTGCCCTTACTCGAGGCCCTGGAGGCTGCTTGGAGAGGTGGGTCTGGAAACAACACTCTGCTCTGTCTCTCCAGGACTCCTGAGTTGACGTGCGGATGGCGATACTCCAGGAAGAACCTTCCTTCCCAGCTTCTTCGCAGAGTGAAAGGCCTCCAGCTCTCATTCCTTCACACATACAGTGCTTTCTCAGATGGGGTTGGCCCGGCTTCAGTGACCCTGCAGCACCTGTCCTCCCTGTGGTTCCCTCTGCCCCGTCTTTGACCTGGAAGCCCCAGTGTGACTGCAGTACCTCATCTGCATTCTCTCCAGGTCCCCTTCTATGCAGCCCTTCCTGCCTCCCTTGCATGGGAACTCACCTTCTGCTCACTTGTCCTTATAAGCTTTTCTCAAATAAACATGGGGTGAAAATCATCTGCTACATATAGTTTCAAGGAAAAGAAGTATTAAAAAAAGACAAAGGGAGGATTCCATCACATTACAATCATGGTTTTCATTTATATTTCTGAATTTTAGTTACATGTGAATCTGAAGCTTTCCTTGCTTCCTGCCCTGTTTTTTCTTGGGTCTTCCACATTCTATAATTCAGCGTGCTTTCCTGAGGGGAAGGAAGCCCTTAATGACCCATATCGTGGTGATGTTCTATGTCTGTGTGTTCTCAAACACAAACACACAAGTTCCTTCACACAATGGGATGTGAGAGAGGACAACAAATATAAGAAATGCAGGTTTCAGTTCAAAATGGTGACATACGAAGATCCTAAACTCACCTCTTCCTACAGACACACTGAATCTGTAGCTGCAGGGGGATCATTTTCCTCTGGGGGGGAAAAAAAAACACTAAAACAGGCAGACCCCTTTACACAGGGCAAAAGAGGGAGAAGCCACATGGAAGCAGGTAGGAAAGGCTAAGATACAATCTCACCGTAAGCCCCACAGCCAGCAGGCAGCCACAGTAGGAGAGAACTCAAAATCCAAAGTTTCTCCCTGAGGAGTGAAGGGCGCATACCCCATATCAGGCACCCCAACTTTTAAGACCAGCACCTGAGAGATAAACCCCCAAAGCATCTGGTTTTGAAGACTGATGGGGTGAAGCCCATGGGACCCAAGGGGCTGTGGCAAATTGAGTGTTTGAAGGTAGAAGAGGGATGGCAAAGTATCTTCCAAACTGAGAAGGCACTTTGAGACCAGGAAAATGAGGCACGTGACTCCATACAGTTTATGCGGAGTTTTATTCAGGTAACTTACCGATGGGGGATCAGGCGGGCAACAATCCAGGTGCTGTGCAGCTATTCTCGGCAAAGTCTGGATCTTAGCCTACAGATTTTATAGACCAAGAGGATGTGCAGAGGGCACTGTGGTGAGGTCAAAGTGTCTTAACATTTAACAGCCCTCTGATGGCACCTGTGGGCCAGAAAGGGGTGGGGGGTAGTGACTATGTTATCTCTACAATAAGTTATCGAAGCAACTTTACAGAAGACTAGAACAAGGGTTCCTGCATTCCGGTCAGAGCATACGCTAACCTCCAAGGCCTGGAACACTAATCCCCAAGCGAGGTCATTGCAAGGGGAAAAACAAGATGGAGGGTGAAAGAAGGGGTCAGTATTGTCAGCAGTCCTACAGAAGGAACAGCTCGTAAAGGGCCCATGCAGACTCACCTGCCCCACGGTTCAGCACAGAAGCGGCCCTTCTGAAACATGCCCCGACTTTATGTGAAAGACACTCATTTTTAATTTTAAGTTTTGGTCTGAGGGACAGGTGCCTGCTGGAACACTCTCTGAGTATGGATGCTTGTGAGCACCATCTTCCTACACTCCCTCTGCCTTGCTAAAAAGCCAGCAGTGCAGTCCTTTTTTTATTCCCTTTTCCTTTTTTTTTTTTAATCATTTGTCTTTCTTTTCTCATGGGAGGTCCCACCCTTGCGTTCCCCTCTGCTTTGCTCTTACCAATGAGCATCATCTTTGCGCTCTCCTTCTGCCATGTTCTACAGCACTAACATCTCCCAGAAGGGAGCTTCTACATATGTCTGGTGCCCTGGTTTTTATGCCTGGTGACCTGGTTTTTGCAGCTGCCACCCAAAGTTATGCCCCTTAATTGCCTGGCTCCAAGGGCAGTGGGACTTGTGTCTCAGGTTTGCATAGGACCAAGAGACAGTTCTTGGCAGGCTAATGCTGCCAGGGCACTGCATAGATAGCAGACTGAAACACACTCCCAGTCTTTCTGACAAAGAGGCCTATTTGCTTGGCCTGTAAATTTGGCATGAGGGGCAGGCTTCTGGTTTGGCACACTTATACAGTACTACAGAGGTGCTCTCAGGAAACAGAGACCATCTGATGCAATTTTGTGGTCTCCCTTCACCTTATTATAGCTCACCAGTATCTTATAGAAAGGAGGTTATGCCCTTCTTTGATACACTGCTTTTTGCTGCTGCCACCAGGGGAAACCTCTACTTCACCTGGCCCTGGTGGTTAACTGGTCTTAAACTTGCAGCTACCACAAAACTGTAACCAACAGAGAAAGAGTTCTCAAATAGCTCCCACCCTTAGGGCACAACAAGAAGCAACAGACCCAGGAGCTTAATTTTTCTGCAAAACAGGCCTATCAGCTTATCACTATAGCTGTAACCTAAGAAGAAGGCATCTAATTAAACACTCATCTAAGGGCTGACTGTAAACCTTTCTTGAGACCTCAAAGGGCAGGCATTATCCTTGTGCTCTCCTTCTCACCCCCAGATAGTCTGAGGGTTCTGGGGCCAGTGGGGTTTACACTTGCATGCATAGGACTGTATACATTTGCATTCTATACAAGCTGCTGTCTGAGAAGCTGGCTTCCAATCAGCCTGAATCTAGGTACTACTGAGATCCTCCCCCTGGGGAGGTCTTGGTACACCCTCAACTACTGGGAGCTATTAAAACAGTCTGCTTGGACAATCACAAAGATTTGAAAGACAACCAAGAGATAGGGCAGAGTTGAACAATGAGGTTTACTTCTACATAAGGCCAACGCTTCAAGACTGGGGCAGGAGGCTCTTTCATCTAATGCATAGAAGCCAACACAGAGAGTCAAGCAAAATGAAGAAACAAAGGAATATGTTGCAAACAAAACAAAAAGATAATAACTCAGAAAAAAAACTTACTGAAATGGAGATAAGTAATTTACCTGATAAACAATGCAAAGTAATAATTAAAGTGATGCTCACTGAACTCAGGAGAATAATGGCTGGACACAGTGAGAACATCAACAAAGAAATAGAAAATATAAAAGAGTTCCAAACAGAAGTCACAGAACTGAAGAATATAACTGAATGAAAAAAAAAAATACACTAAAGGGGTTCAACAGCAGACCAGATGAATCAGAAGAAAGGATCAATGAGCTAAAAGGCAGGACAGAGAAACTCACCCAATGAGAGGAGGAGGAAGAGAAGGAGGAGAAAGAAAGAGAGAAAGAGAATAAGGGAAAGAAGAGAGAAGAAAGAAGAAAGAAGAAAGAAAGAAGAAAGAAAGAAAGAAAGAAGAAAGAAAGAAGAAAGAAAGAAAGAAAGAAAGAAAGAAAGAAAGAAAGAAAGAAAGAAAGAAAGGAAGGAAAGAAAGAAAAAGAAACTTAAAGGATTTGTGGAACAACAATGAGGACGCTAATTTTCACCTTATAGGGGTCCCAGAAGAAGAGACAGAAAGGGGCAGAAAACTTATTTGTAGAAATAATGACTGAAAACTTCTCTAATCTGGAGAAGGAAACAGACATCCAGATCCAGAATTTCCAGACAGTTCCAAATAAGATAAAACCAAACAGCCCCACACCAAGACACATTATAATTAAATGTCAAAAGTTAGACAAAAAGAGAATCTTAAATGCAACAAAAAATAAAATTAAAATTAAAAGCTTGTTACCTTCAAGGAAACCTTCATAAAACTATCAGCAGAGTTTTCAGTGGACACTTTAAGGAGGGAGTGGACCTAGGAAAAAAGATTTCCAACCAAGAATACTCAGCAAAATTATCATTCCCAGAATTGAAAGAAAAAAGGAGCACTATTAGTAACAAGAAAATATGAAAGTATAAATTTCACTGGTAAAAGTACATGTATAGTAAAAGCAGTGGATTAATACACAGTTTATGAAGCTAGAATAGAGGTTAAAAGACAAAAGTAGTAAAAATACCTGTAACTACAATAATTAGTTAAGGGATGCATAAAATAAAAAGATGTAAAATGTAATATCAGAAACATGAAATAGGGGAGAATTGTAAAATTTAGACCTTTAGTTCAAACTTAAGTTATGAACTTAAAATAGACTGTTTAAGTTGTTATATGTAAGCCCCATAGTAACCATAAAGCAAAACCCTATAATAGATACACAAAGATAATGAAAAAAAAAAAACTAAGCATATAACTAAAGAAGTCTAAAAACACGAAGGAAGAGAGCAAGAGAAGGAGAAAGGAACTAAGGAATTACAAAGCATCCAGGAAACAATTGACAAAATGGCAATAAAAACATACCTATCAATAATTTCTTTAAATGTAAATGGGCTAAATTTTCCAAAAGATGTAGTGACTAAATGGATAAAAATATAAGACCTATTCTACATGCTGCCTACAAGAGATCTGCTCCAGATGTAAGTACACACACATACTGAAAATGGAGGGATGGAAAAAGATATTCCATGAAGACCGAAATCAAAAGAAAGCTGGGCTAGCTATACTTAAATTGACAAAATAGACTTTAAAACAAAGATTGTAACAGGAGACAAAGACAGGCATTACATGATGATAGAGGGATATAACACTTGTAAGTATTTACACATCCCACAGAGGGACACCTTAATATATAAAGCAAATATTAACAGATCTAAAGAAAGAAATAGATAGCAATACAATAATTGTAGGGGATTTAATATCCCACTTTAATCAATGGATAGATCATTCAGACAGAAAATCAATAAAGAAACTCTGATCTTAAATGACCACATTAGGATCTATCAGATATATACAAAACTTTCCATCCAAAGGCAACAGAATACACATTCTTCTCAAGGTCACTTGGAACAATACTCAGGACAGATCATGTGTTAGGACACAAAAACAGGTCTCAATAAACTGAAGAAGATTAAAATCATATCAAGGCATCTTTTCCCACCATAATGGTATGAAACTAGAAATCAATTACAAAATGAAACTGGAAAGAACATGGTCAAGATTAACATTATTGAAATTAGTATCAACAATAGCACTGAAGGAAAAAAATGTTGACAGTCAAAAGAATTTAGTGTTTAACTCCTGTTCTGGAAGGAAAAAAAAACCAACTGCCATGTATTTAGCCTAGATAACAGAATCAACTGCCTATAGGACTGATTCTTGTTGTGCTTCTGTTATTTTTCATCACTTAGAATTTGTAAGAGCAATAAGGTCCTTATTTCTGGAGAAGCTTAAAATTTCTAATAGTCCCTATGTTATTTTCTCCTTTGATTATTAGAAAGCATGTTTTCTCTGGTTAATAATGTAACCATGGTTTGGGAGGAGCAAGATGGCAGAGGAGTAGGAGACCTAAATTTCATCTGGTCCCAAGAATTCAGCTAAATAGGTATCAAACCATTCTGAACACCTACAAACTCAACAGGAGATCAAAGAAAAGAATAGCAGCAACTCTATGAACAGAAAAGCGACCACTTTCTGGAAGGTAGGATGTGCAGAGAAGTAAATCCCAGGTGATATTTGGGAAGATAGACCCTGGGGGGAAGGAAGACTCCGGCAGCCACTACCGGCAAGTGATAGAGCAGTGGAGCACAAAATTGGAACATTGAGAAGTCTGCTCTGCTGAGGGATGTCGCTCCAGTGGCTAAGCGGGGGGTGGAACCCTCTCTGGGACAGTGTGGTCTCAGGACCCTCGGGGTCACAGAAAGGCCATGGGTGCCTGAGTGTGGAGAGCTCCCAGGTTATAGGAGAGAGAAGCCAGCTGCAAAAACGGAGCCAAGGAATGGGCTCTCAGCTCAGGGTTGCCATAAACCATGATCCACAGCACAGTCAGGCCACTGCTCTTCCAGCAGGGACCCAACAAGCGGCAGATTGGGGGACACTCCCCTTCCTCCCCCCGGGAGGAGCGGCGTGGGAGCCCACCGCAGGAATCTGCTGGGTTTGGAGACTCCACACGGGGTCATGTGCCAGAGATAGAAACACTCAGTCACAGGCTGGGTGAGCACGGAGTGCAGCCGGAGACCCGGGAGACAGGAGTGATGGACTGCTTTTCTCTGAGGGTACACTGAAGAGTGGAGCCCCGAGTTCTCAGCTCCTCCGGGGCAGAGATTGGGAGGCCGCCATTTTCACTCTTGTCCTCCAAAGCTGTACCGACAGCTTGCAGGGAACAAAAGCTCCCGAGAGCAAACCCGAACAGATTACTTAGCCTGGACCAGCAAGGGTGGGGCAATTCCGCCTCCGGCAAAGACATCTGGGAACCACAGCAACAGGCCCCTCCCCCAGAAGATCAGCAAGAACAGCCAGCCAAGACCAAGTTTACTGATCAATGAGAATGGCAAAACCCCAGCACTAGGTAAATACAGCACACAGAATTCATGGCTTATTTCCCCATGATTCTTTAGTCTTTCAAAGTTAATTTTTTAAATTTTCTTTATTTTTTCTTTTTCTATTTTTTTGAATTTTTTCTTTTTTCCTTTTTCAACCAATATCTTATCAATTCCTTCTTTTAAAATCTTTTTAAATTTTCATTTTTAGAGTCATATTCTATCCCTTCATTGTATTTAACCTTATTTTTTGTATATATATGATTTTCTTTCTTTAAAATTTTGGAACGCAGTTTCTTCTAACAGACCAAAATACACCCAAATTCTAGTGTGTGGCTCTGATCTATTCATCAGCCTGATCATATCCTTTTTTTTTTTTTCTTTCCCTTTCCTGGTTTTGGGTCTCTTCTGATTTGTTTAGTGTATATTTTTCTGGGGTCATTTTTACCCTTTTAGCATATTGTTCTCTCATTCATCTATTCTCCTCTGGACAAAGTGACAAGATGTAAAAACTCAGCTCAAAAAAAAAAAAAGAACAAGAGGCAATACCGACAGCCAGGGACCAAATCAATACGGACATTAGTAAGATGTCAGAACTAGAGTTCAGAATGACGATTTTAAAGATACTAGCTGGGCTTGAAAAAAGCATGGAAGATACTAGAGAATCCCTTTCTGGAGAAATAAAAGAACTAAAATCTAATCAAGTCAAAATCAAAAAGATTATTAATGAGGTCCAATAAAAAATGGAGGCTCTAACTGCTAGGATAAATGAGGCAGAAGAGAGAATTAGTGATATAGAAGACCAAACAATGGAGAATAAAGAAGCTGAGAAAAAGAGAGATAAACAACTACTGGATCACGAGGGCAGAATTCGAGAGATAAGTGATACCATAAGACGAAACAATATTAGAATAATTGGGATCCCAGAAGAAGAAGAAAGAGAGAGAGGGGCAGAAGTATATTAGAGCAAATTATAGCGGAGAACTTCTCTAATTTGGGGAAGGAAACAGGCATCAAAATCCAGGAAGCACAGAGAATCCCCCTCAAAATCTATACAAATAGATCAACACCCTGACATCTAACAGTAAAACTTACAAGTCTCAGAGACAAAGAGAAAATCCTGAAAGCAGCTCGGGACAAGAGATCTGTAACCTACAATGGTAAAAACACTAGATTGACAGCAGGCCTATCCATAGAGACCTGGCAGTCCAGAGAGGACTGGCATGATATATTCAGAGCACTAAACGAGAAAAATATACAGCCAAGAATACTATATCCAGGTAGGCTGTCACTGAAAATAGAAGGAGAGATACAAAGCTTCCAGGACAAACAAAAACTAAAAGAATTTGCAAACATGAAACCAGCCCTACAAGAAATATTGAAAGGGGTCCTCTAAGCAAAGAGAGAGCCCAAAATTAACATCGACTAGAAAGGATAGAGACAATATACAGTAACAGACACCTTACAGGCAATACAATGGCACTAAATTCATATCTTTCACAGTTACCCTGAATGTAAATGGGCTAAATGCCCCAATCAAAAGACACAGGGTATCAGATTGGATTAAAAAAAAAAAGACCCATCAATATGCTGTCTGCAAGAGACTCATTTTAGACCCAAAGACACCCCCAGATTGAAAGTGAGGGGCTGGAAAACCATTTACCGTGCCAATGGACATCAAAAGAAAGCTGGGGTGGCAATCCTTATATCAGACAAATTAGATTTTTTTTAAAGATTTTATTTATTTGACAGAGAGAGACACAGTGACAGAGGGAACACAAGCAGGGGGAGTGGGAGAGGGAGAAGCAGGCTTCCCGCCGAGCAGAAAGCCCAGTGCTTGGCTTGATCCCAGGACCCTGGGATCATGACCTGAGCCAAAGGCAGATGCTTAATGACTGAGCCACCCAGGCACCCCAACAAAGTAGATTTTAAACCAAAGACTATAATAAGAGATGAGGAAGAACACTATATCCTACTTAAGGGGTCTATCCAACAAGAAGATCTAACAATTGTAAGTATCTAGGCCCCTAACATGGGAGCAGCCAATTATATAAGCCAATTAATAACAAAATCAAAGACATACATTGACAACCATAAAATAATAGTAGGGGATTTTAACACCCCCCTCACTAAAATGGACAGATCATCTAAGCAAAAGATCAACAAGGAAATAAAGGCTTTAAATGACACACTGGACCAAATGGACTTCACAGATATGTTTAGAACATTCCATCCCAAAGCAACAGAATACACATTCTTCTCTAGTGCCCATGGAACATTCTCCAGAATAGATCACATCCTAGGTCACAAATCAGGTCTCAACTGGTACCAAAAGATTGGGATCATTCCCTGCATATTTTCAGACCACAATATTTGAAACTAGAACTCAATCACAAGAGGAAATTTGGAAAGAACTCAAATACAGGGAGGCTAAAGACCATCCTACTAAAGAATGAAAGGGTCAACCAGGAAATTAAAGAAGAATTAAAAAAATTCATGGAAACATATGAAAATGAAAACACAACTGTTCAAAATCTTTGGGATGCAGCAAAGGCAGTCCTAAGAGGAAAGTATAGAGCAATACAAGCCTTTCTCAAGAAACAAGAAAGGTCTCAAATACACAACCTAACCCTACACCTAAAGGAGCTGGAGAAAGAACAGCAAATGAAGCCTAAACCCAGCAGGAGAAGAAAAAATAATAAAGATCAGAGCAGAAGTCAATGAAATAGAAACCAAAAGAACAGTAGAACAGATCAACAAAACTAGGAGCTTGTTCTTTGAAAGAATTAACAAGATTGATAAACCCCTGGCCAGACTTATGAAAAAGAAAAGAGAAAGGACCCAAATTAATGAACTCATGAATGAAAGAGGAGAGATTACAACCAACAGCTAAGAAATACAAACAATTATAAGAACATATTATGAGCAACCAAATACCAGCAAATTAGACAATCTGGAAGAAATGGATGCATTCCTAGAGGTGTGTAAACTACCAAAACTGAACCAGGAAGAAATAGAAAACCTGAGTAGCCCCATAACCAGTAAGGAAGTTGAAGCAGTAATCAAAAATCTCCCAACAAACAAGAGCCCGGGGCCAGATGGCTTCCCAGGGGAATTCTACCAAACATTTAAAGAATTAATACCTAGTCTCCTGAAACTGTTCCAAAAAATAGGAATGGAAGGAAAACTTCCAAACTCATTTTATGAAGCCACCATTACCTTGATCCCAAAACCAGACAAAGACCCCATCAAAAAGGAGAATTACAGACCAATGTCGCTGATGAACATGGATGCAAACATTCTCACAAAACACTAGCCAATAAGATCCAACAGTACATTAAAAGGATTATTCACCACGACCAAGTAGGATTTATTCCTGGGATGCAAGTTTGGTTCAACATCCACAAATCAATCAATGTGATACAATACATTAATAAAAGAAAGAACAAGAACCATATGATCCTCTCAATAGATGCAGAAAAAGCATTTGACAAAGTACAGCATCCTTTCTTGATTAAAACTCTTCACAGTGTAGGGATAGAGGGTACATACCTCAATATCATAAACGCCATCTGTGAAAAAGACACAGCGAATATCATTCTCAATGGGGAAAAACTGAGAACTTTCCCCCTAAGGACAGGAACATGTCAGGGATATCCATTATCATCACTGCTATTCAGCATAGTACTAGAATTCCTAGCGTCAGCAATCAGACAACAAAAAGAAAGAAAAGGCATCCTAATCAGCAAAGAAGAAGTCAAACTCTCACTCTTTGCAGATGATATGATACTTTATGTGGAAAACCCAAGAGACTCCACCCAAAACTGCTAGAACTCATACAGGAATTCAGTCAAGTAGCAGGATATAAAATCAATGCACGGAAATCAGTGGCATTTCTATACACCAATAACAAGACAGAATAAGAGAAATTAGGGAGTTGATCCCATTTACAATTGCACCCAAAACCATAAGATACCTAGAAATAAATCTGACCAAAGAGGCAAAGAATCTGTACTCAGAAAACTATAGAATACTCATGAAAGAAATTGAGGAAGACACAAAGAAATGGAAAAATTTCCATGCTCATGGATTGGAAGAACAAATATTGTGAAAATGTCTATCCTACCTAGAGCAATCTACATATTTAATGCAATCCCTACCAAGATACCATCAACTTTTTTCAAAGAAATGGAACAAATAATCCTAAAATTGGTATGGAACCAGAAGAGACCCCGAATAGCCAGAGGAATATTGAAAAAGAAAAGCAAAGCTGGCGGCATCACAATTCCGGACTTCCAGCTCTATTACAAAGCTGTCATCATCAAGAGAGTATGGTACTGGCACAAAAACAGACACATAGATCAATGGAACAGAATCGAGAGCCCAGAAATGGACCCTCATCTCTATGGTCAACGAATCTTTGACAAAGCAGGAATGAATGTCCAATGGAAAAAAGTCTCTTCAACAAATGGTGTTGGGAAAATTGGACAGCCACATGCAGAAGCATGAAACTGGACCATTTCCTTACACCACACACAAAAATAGACTCCAAATGGTTGAAAGACCTAAATGTGAGACAGGACTCCATCAAAATCCTAGAGGAGAACACAGGCAACAACCTCCTCGGCCTCAGTCACAACAACTTCTTCCTAGAAACATCGCCAAAGGCAAGGGAAGCAAGGGCAAAAATGAACTATTGGGACTTCATAAAGACAAAAAGCTTCTGCACAGCAAAAGAAACAGTCAACAAAACCAAAAGACAACCAACAGAATGGGAGAAGATATTTGCAAATGTCATACCAGATAAAGGGCTTGTATCCAAAATCTATAAAGAACTTATCAAACTCAACACCCAAAGAATGAAAAATCCAATCAAGAAATGAGCAGAAGACATGAACAGACATTTCTCCAAAGAAGACATCCAAATGGCCAACAGTCACATGAAAAAGTGTTCAACATCACTTGGCATCAGGTAAATACAAATCAAAACCTCAATGAGATACCACCTCACACCAGTCAGAATGGCTAAAATTGAGAAGTCAGGAAACAACAGATGTTGGCGAGGATGTGGAGAAAGGGGAACCCTCTTACACTGTTGGTGGGAATGCAAGCTGGTGCAGCCACTCTGGAAAACAGTATGGAGGTTCCTCAAAAAGTTGAAAATACAGCTACCCTTCAGCCCAGTAATTGCACTATTGGGTTTTTACCCCAAAGATAAAAATGTAGTGATCCGAAGGGTTACATGCACCCTGATGTTTATAGCAGCAATGTCCACAATAGCCAAACTATGGAAAGAGGCTAGATGTCCATCAACAGATGAATGGATAAAGATGTGGTATATATATATATACACATATATATATACACACACACACACACACACACACACACATATATATATATATATATATATATACACAATGGAATATTATGCAGCCATCAAAAAAAAACCCGAAATCTTGCCATTTGCAACAATGTGGATGGAACTAGAGGGTATTATGCTGAGCGAAATAAGTCATTCAGAGAAAGACAAGTATCATATGATCTCACTGATATGAGGAATTTGAGAAACAAGACAGAGGATCATAGGGGATGGGAGGGAAAAATGAAACAAGATGAAACCAGAGAAGGAGACAAACCATAAGAGACTCTTAATCTCAGGAAACAAACTGAGGTTTGCTGGAATGGAAGGGGGTGGGAGAGAGGGGGTGGGTGGGTGATGGACATTGGGGAGGGTATGTGCTATGGTGAGCACTGTGAATTGTGTAAGACTGATGAATCACAGAACTATACGTCTGAAACAAATAATACATTATATGTTGAAAAAAAAAGGAAGAAGAAGAAGATAGTAAAAAGGGAAAAGTGAAGGAGGGTATCAGAAGGGGAGAGGAACCATGAGAAACTATGGAAACAAACTGAGGGTTTTAGAGGCTGGGGGTGGGGGGATGGGTGAGCCCAGTGATGGGTATTAAAGAGGGCACATATTGCATGGAGCACTGGGTGTTATACGGAAACAATGAATCATGGAACACTACATCAAAAACTAATGATGTAATGTATGGTGACTAACATAACATAACAAAATAAAATTTTTTAAAAACGTAATCTCTACACCCAATGTGGAGCTCAAACCCACAACTCTGAGATCAAGAGCTGCGCGCTCTACCAATTGAGCCAATCAGGCATTCCATAGATATTTTTAATCAATAAAAATGTTAGCACCCATCATCTATCAGTCACTTAATAAGTGCTAGGGATGCACATTATTCCCCTCTACTTATTCAGTTTCACTTTCCAGGGTTTCGGTTACCCAAGGAAACCATGGTCTGGAAGCAGATGATCCTCCTTCTGATGATATGTCATAAGGTCAATGGTACCCTAATACTACTTCACAGTGACTATGTCACTCACCTCACTTCATCTCATCACATAGGCATTTTTATCATTTCACCTCCTCACAAGATGAAGAAGTATGTGTATAGTATTATAAGATATTTTAAGATAAAGACTACATTCACATAACTTTTTTATAGTATACTGTCTTATTTTATTATTTTTTATCTATTTATTTTATGAGTGTTGTTGTTAATCTCTTACTGTGCCCAATTTATAAATTAAACTTTATCATAAGTATGTTTGTATAGGAAAAAATATGGTATATATAGGACTCAGTACCATCTGTGGTTTCAAAGATCTACTGGGGGTCTTGGGACATATCCCTGTCAGATAAGGGGGGATTATTGGAATATAGAAGAAAAATGGGGTTCAGATTCCAGTTGGTGGACAAATAGTTCCTTTTTCTTTTATCATATTAAGACCTGGAGGAAGAGCATTCTAGACAAGAGACAGTGCAAAGCCCCTAAGGAGGGTATGAGCCTCACTTGTTTAAAGAACAAGATCAGTGTGGCTGGAACAAGATTAGAGAGTTTGTAGAGAAAAAAATCATGTAAGACGTGGCAAAGGCTTTTGACTTTATCCTAATGTTAATCAGTGCAGACGTCTCCACCCTAATACTTGATTATCATATTTCATAAAGACAAATAGAAACACGAAATCTGTCAGTGATTTTTTCTGCTTTTTTCTTTTTTCTTTTCTTTTTTTCTGCTTTTTTTCTAAAGATTTCTTTATATTTTCAAAAATAAATCCAGACAAGAGAATATTACTCGGCTCTGAAAAAGAACTATCAAGCCATGGAAAGACGTCTGGGAAACTTCAATGCATATTACTAAGTGAAAGAGGCCAATCTAAAAAGTTTACATGGTGCATGATTCCAAGTGTATGACACTCTGGAAAAGACAAAACTATGGACATAATGAAATATCAGTGGTTGCCAGGAGTTG
Source organism: Callorhinus ursinus (assembly GCF_003265705.2). Lineage (NCBI taxonomy): Eukaryota > Metazoa > Chordata > Mammalia > Carnivora > Otariidae > Callorhinus > Callorhinus ursinus. Next base: position 7,590,720 of record NW_027397121.1, on the reverse strand, counting down.
GGGGGAGGGAGGGATGAATAGGCAGAACACAGATGATTTTTAGGGCAGTAAAACTATTCTGTATGATACTATAATGATGGATACATGTCATATACATTTGTCAAAACCCACAGAATATACAACACCAAGAGTGAAACTAGTGTAAACTACGGACTTTGGGTGATAATGATACGTCTGTGTAGGTTCATTGATTGTAACAAACATACCACTTCAGTGTGGGATGTTAATAGTGAGGAAAGGGGTACATGTGTAGGGACAGATGATGTATGGGAACTCTGTATTTTCTGCTCAATTTTGCTATGAACTTAGAACTGCTGTAAAAAACAAAATCGATTTGAGGAAAAAAATATACATACATACATACAAACATGTAAATAGAAATAAAGAGATAGCATCGAAGAGTAGAACTAAGGAGAAGCAAATCAGGAAGAAAGATATCAGGAAGTAAGAAAGAGCTAGTAGTTTTCATTGGTAGCAAGAGGAATTAAGCATTCCTACGTTGAAAGAATGGGGAAAGAACTTAAATTTTTGCACTCTTGCAGGGCGGGGGTGGGGGATATAAAGCTGGCCCTGGATGTCCACCAACAGTGAGAAATGATGAGCAGTGGCCCCTCAGAATAGAAATGTGTTCTCTGAAAGCTCGGAGAAGAGACACCTAACCCAGACTGGGAGAGGGTGTTTATGTTGAAAGAGTATTTCAGGAAAGAATTTTCTGTGAGGAAACATTGACTATGAGTCCCGGAGTACATCACACAAGCCCTCACCTAACTGCCCACCCACATGCCCCCCCAGCTCGCATCTCATACCCCGCTGAGAAGGCAAAGGCATTTGCATGCTACTTGTCCTTGGTAACCATAGCAACTTCAGATCTGCTATGACTTTGTGTCACCTGGACTTTGTCTGTCCTTAGAATTCCTAATCTCAGAGGTGGCTTTACACAGACTCTTCAAGTTACAACAGAATTAATAGCTCAGAAGTCTTTTATGAATAACTGAAACCTGATCTGACAGAGCCAGCTGATTCCACCTGACCCCAGCCTTCTTTAGATTTCTTCTTGACATCATCTTCATCTGTGTTCTATTATTAAGGCAGTCACTGCCAAGAAATGCCTGAGAAGATAGTGACCCAGGAAAATATCCTGGTTCTGGGTAAAGTCCTTCTAATTATCCTATTTGGCAAGAGCATAGTACAAACAGATGTGGGAATGGAAGTAGGAGACAGAAAAGGAAACGGAGTGAATATGAGTGGGAGCAGTTGAGAACAGTCAAGAGAGACTGCCCTGGCGAATACTATATGAGTAAATCCAGATGCTCTCAGTTTTGGAAGATCCTTGGGGACATATGCCAGAAAGATACCATCTTCCTTGATCAACATCTCTCAGAATCTATGCTTTATGAGTAGATTTCAATATCAGAACCTTCTTCCACTACCAGAGCACCCAAGGTCTTATTTTGAATCTAATTTGGAAATCAAGAAATATATAACGAAATTATTCTGTAGTTTTATTTGAACCAACCTCAGTAATTTTCAGTATTCTCCAACGCATTTTTTCCTTTACTAGCAATTACTAATTAATCACTTAATTGCCTTGTAAAGTTTTCGCGTCTTATGTTTTAACCTATACCATCTTTGGACAACCATTTGTATTAATTATTTATGTGCCATTTCGAGTATACCTTTTGTCACAAATTTTCCCTTTCAAATCATAAAATGAGAGTATAAGGGGTATTCTCTTTTTCCTTTTGGGGAAACTAATGAACAAACTAAATTAGTAGATGCATAATCATAAACACTTCAGAGGTCTGTTATGAACAGCAATTGACAGGTTTTGTAATAGAAAGCTGTGCATGTTGCTTTTTATTAGAATGGGTATGCCTTCCGATTCTCATAGGTCCATCAAAATCAGGTATGTTTCTTTTTTCTAATCTAGAGTTTAATCTCCTAATGATCTGTGAGCTCTTTTTTACAGTCCGGCACATGTAACCAGTTCAGGCCGCGGCTCTGTGTCCGGCCCAGTCACCCCCGTCTGCCTACACAGTTGCATCCCCACAGCGGTCTTGACCTAACAAGCCCACAGGCACTTACGCACAGTCCTATTCTTGGAACAGATTTCCCAAAAGCAGAGGCCCAAAAAAGAGTCTGTGTCTGACACCTGAGGCCAGAGAGCTTTGTACTGTCTCATGCTGAGAACAGATTACATGCTCACAGACCATTTTGGCTTTTGCCCTCATATTATTCTTCTTTGATAGTCCCAAGCTTACTTAACTTATTAATGTAATGTACATTGAGATATCTATATTAAATATGTAATGTATACTAAACAATGTGTTGTAGTGTCACAAAATTTTAATTTATTTAGTAAATATTTAACACTATTTAGTGCCAGGCATTGTTCCATGCACTTAAGAAATAATAATCCTCATAAAAATCATATAGGATCAAATACTATTGTCATTCTTATTTTACAGATAGACCTATTAAGGTATAGAGATGTCAAGTAACATGTCTATGTTCACATGATCATTACATGGCAGGATGGCATTTAAACTCAGAGGGAGAGGAAAAAAGTTATGTATTTTGGCCTCTCTACGTTTCTGTTACCACACCACACAAAAGTAGTGCTAGAGATTTGTTATGCATCAGTAGCCAGAGCTCACTCCGCAGGCCCAATGTAGGTGTGGTGCTCACAGAGGAAGTCAAAGTGAGTGTGGAACAGGTGGTGATTACTGCTGCTGTGAGAGGGTCAGGGATAAATTCTAAAACATCTCACTGCGTGAGTTAAGGATTCACTGAAAAAATGGAAAACTTCAATGCCAAGGATCAACCACATAAGGAAAGGCCACCCTGCCTCCTCCCACAGAGGCATCTACATTCCAGGGCTGGGACCTCACCTCCTTATTGTTCCCCCGTTTATAGGGCAAATGTGAGAAGTTGACCTGTCAGTGGGGATATTCAGATTGGTGCCAAGAAGAGAGGATTTGGGCACAGATATTTACAAGAGTTGTCGGTTGTCGGAGGTGGGGGGAGCTGCCTGGGTGGCTCAGTGGGTTAAGTGTCTGACTTTTGATTTTGGCTCAAATCATGATCTCAGGGTCATGAGATCTAGCCCCAAGTTAGGCTCCATGCTGGCTGGAAAGGCTGCTTAAGAGTCTCTCTCTCTCCAACAGGTGGATGGATAAAGATGTGATAGATGTGTGTGTGTGTGTGTGTGTGTTGTGTGTGCATGCACACACAACACACACACTCACAATGGACTATTCCTCAGCCATCAAAAAGAATGAAATCTTGCCATTTGCAATGACTTGGATGGAACTAGAGGGTATTATGTTAAGCAAAATAAGTCACTCAGAGAAAGACAAATATATGATTTCACTCATATGTGGAATTTAAAAAACAAAACAGATGAACATAGGGGAAGGGAGGGAAAAATAAAATAAGATGAAATCAGAGGAGACAAACCGTAAGAGACTCTTAACTCTAGGAAACAAACTGAGGGTTGCTGGAGGGAGAGGAGGGTGGGGGGATGGGGTAACTGGGTGATGGGCATTAAGGACGGCCCGTGATGTAATAAGAACTGGGTGTTATATACAACTGATGAATCATTAAACACTACCTCTGAAACTAATAATACACCATATGTTAATTAACTGTTTTTTTTTTAAAAAAACGGAAAAAAAAGATTCTCTTTCTACCCCACCACCCCCTCTCCCCCCCTCCACCTCATGGGCACCCGTCCTCACGCTCATTCTCTCTCAAAAAAAAAAAAAAAAATTTTTTTTTTTTTATAAAGAGTTGTATGGGAACACTGTGGGGACCTTCAGCCCATGGGAAGTTGTAATTCTTCTGGCAAGAAGTTGAATATTGGCCTCAGTTCAGCCCCAGCAGCTGGCAAAAGAGGCTCCCTGGGCCAGGCAATCCAAGTGAGTACATATGTGGCCCTTAGCCTCTCTTCTCGCTGCATGGTGGTGAGTCGGGGTGGAGACCTGCGTGGCTGCTCAACGCAGAACACCAGGGTCAGAAACCAAACGAATGGTGGCTTCAAATATGAGCCACTAATTTAAGAAAAATACAAGGTCTGGATTGCAGAATTGCAGAAATTGGTTCTCAGTCAAGTTGTAATTCACATGAATTCTTGTAGCATATCCTAGATAAGGGCAGCAATTTTCATGTCTCAAGAAACACCATACAGTGACGTGTGTATGAATATGCAGATGTGTATATATGTATATATATATATTCATATTCAGATAAGCTCTACATGTTAACAAAACTATTTATCTGAGGAGGAAGATAAAAAGAAAAAAGAGGACTCCAGTGAATGGGGTCAAGATAGAAGAAAAATAATTTATATAATTTAGACGCTTCTGACAAAAAGAAAATCTTTCTAGATTTCTGGCGACTAAACTGCTTTAAAGAGCGGATGAAGCCTTTTGTACAATAATTAGAACTAAAAGACTCAAAATAGAAATACTGTTGGTTTTATACAAATTTGTGAAAGGAGCACCAAACTGAAAGTAAAAAAACAGTTTACTTTAGCACTAATTGATCTAATGACTATGACAGTATTTAGACCAGTATGGCCTGCATTTTTCTACTTAATTCTTTCATTGAACAAATATTTATTGAGTGGCACTGTTCTAGGCACTGGAAATACATGGGGGTGGGGGGAATAGGCAGCATCCCTGCCCTCCTGGAGCTCAGTTCTAGTAGGACGACATTATACTCAGCCAAATGCGGGGATTTCCGAACTAGATCATCTCTATTGTCCCTTCTAGGCCTAGGGACATCTCATGGTGATTGGGAGGCTGGCCTGTGCCCTGAAGTCACTGAATAGCCAATTTGCCAAAAGGCCTTGCTTCTTGTTAACTCCTAAGTTTTAATTAGCCAGATTTTGTTTTATAGCCATAAGACCGTTTTACAGAATATCACATTCAACTTGTCTTTGACCTAGCTCCCTGTTGCTATAGCTGCAGACTTGCTCAATAAAGGCTGGGCGACAGCCCAAGAAGGGGAGGTTGGGGAAAAGAGAACCAACAGTGAAGGGACAAGCAAGAGGGCTTCTGTGACGGGGCTGGAAGCCTCGAGCCTCTCTTCCGCCTGCCCTGGATTTCTGTGTCCCCCATAGCTCTGTTCAGACCCTTGCAGACCGACATGATACGAGAAACGAAAGAGACACAAAGGCTACATGGGGAAAGCCCCTTAGAAAATGCTAGATTTCCACGGGGATTCCCTCCACAGAGGAAGTTCGAAAATTTAAATTTTGGTCTCGATGGCCATCTGGTGGTCAAAGGGCCACATCACATCCTTTTGTTTAACAAAATCGGTTTCAAGTTTAAGATTGTTAAATTTCTTGTAAGAAACAAAACAAACGAGGGGCGCCTGGGTGGCTCAGTCGTTAAGCGTCTGCCTTCGGCTCAGGTCATGATCCCTGGGTCCTGGGATCGAGCCCCGCATTGGGCTCCTTGCTCAGCGGGGAGTCTGCTTCTCCCTCTCCCGCTCCCCCTGCTTGTGTTCCGTCTCTCGCTGTGTCTTTGTCAAATAAATAAATCTTTAAAAATAAAAAAAAAGAAACAAAACAAACGAGCAAAGGAAAAGAGAGAAAGAGAAATCAAGAAACATACTCATAACTATAGAGAACAAACTAGTGATTCCCAGAGGGGAAGTGGGTAAGGGAGATGGGTGAAATAGGTGGAGGGGATTAAGAGTACAATTATTATAATGAGCACTGAGTCATGTGTAGAACAGTTTATATTGTACACCTGAAACTAATATAACACACTATGTTAACTCTACTGGAGTTAAAATTTAAAAAATAAAATAATAAAAAAGATTGTTAAATTTCTTAACTTTTTTCAACTGGAATTTTATTACAAAATGTGTCCATACCTGCGTCCTGTGTTATGTTAATAAAGCTTGTGCCCTTCCTAGGGTGAAGGCTTTAACATTACAATGAAGCAGAGGTAACTCAGACAAGGGGAGGCAGGAGAGTCAAAGGAGATGTGATGACAAGCATAAATCTGAGTGAAGTGAATGCCGGAGGGGCGACGAATGAAGAACTTGAGGTGGCCCTGTAGAAGCTGGAAAAAGGATATTCTCCTCTAGAGCCTCCAGAAGGAATGCATACCTGCTGACACCTTGATTATTCCCATATGATCTATTTCAGGCTTATAACCTCCGGAATGGCCAGACACTCACTAAATTAGCAGTTATTTGTTACAGCAGAAATAGGAAACTGATAATGAAAAGCAATAGAGCTCAGAGCTCAAGTTCTGGAGTCAAACAGATTTGAATTCTTATCATAGCTACATTACTTCCTACCCATATGAACTTGGGTGTTCGTGAACCTCTCTAAGCTTCTATTTTTCACCTGTAAAATGGGACTGCCCAATAAAGTCTGTGTGGAAAGAAAAAATGGGGAGGCAGTGAGGTCTGCTGTTGTTCATAACAAGCCTGGTACAAATATTTGACATTTTAAACCATGTCTACTTATAACTTTGTTTAAAAGGTTAAATGATTCCAGGGTGCCTGGGGTGCCAGTCGGTTAAACATCCAATTCTTGATTTCAGCTGCAGTCATGATCTCAAGGTCCTAGAATCAAGCCCTGTGTTGGGCTTTGAGCCATGCTTGGTGTGAAGCCCGCTCGGGATTCTCTCTCTGTTCCTCTCCCTCTGCCCCTCCTCCACTTGTGCACGTGCTCTCTCTCTCTCTCAAAAGAAAAAAAAAAAGGTTAAATGAGTCTAAAGTGTTAAAATACTTAGAGAAATAAAAAGAGGAGAAAAAACTTTCATTTCTGTTTTGTAAGGTAAAAACTCTGATGCATTTCATTTTTAATCCCCTTCAAAAAAAAGTAAATACCATACTTGTGAGATTCATAGAAAATTGCAAATAATTAATATTAACTATATCAGAATATATGTTCTATATCAGAATTTGTCTACTACACATTTAATTAACTATATTAGGTTAAAAATGTTAACAATATTTTGCTAAATTATCACTGCAACTGTGTAACTTAAGAAAGTTTAGGAGATTGTCAGCAAAGGAAATAAAACCTGTCTTCTTCCTTTCTGCACAACAGCAAAGTAGGTGAAATATACAAGATTCTAAGTGTTCATTATACTGTTAACTCAAAACAATACTAATGTCACTTGATAGAATATACTAAGAAACTGACGAATGTCAATCACTCTACTGGACAGTAAGCTACACAAACTAAGAAAATTGCCAGTTCGGACAGAAAAAAAAAGAAAAAAAAAACCTTGCCAAGGATAGAAATAAACTCTAATGGATGATTTGAGATACAGAGCATTTGGTTAATAAATCAGGATTCTTTTTATGGATCATTCCTAAAGTATAACACCATTATGCCTTTTGAGTGCTTTATTAATGGAGATTATATCCACTTGAATAACCTTAAATGTGGATTTGACCCTCAAATAGCATGGAGGGTTTGTCTTAAAGAAAACAACACAGCAGAACTCTCCAGGAACACATGAGGAGAGGTACCCCTGGTAACAGAGAACATATAAATATTGTGGATCCAAGTACACATACCACATGTTTAAGAAAAAAAGGCCCTAGGAGTATAAAAGGGAATCAAACGTCAGTGTACTCTCTTCACAAAACTAAACTGTATGAACCATAGACCACAAGAAGTGCTTACATAGCTGAAATAGTATCAATTTGTGTTGAAAACCTGAAAGGGGAGTAAATACATGACAGAGTCCATGTTCAACACTGTATGTAGGCATTAAATGGAAAGAATATAGCCCATTATATATAGCCCATATAGTCATTCAACCAGTAGAAAAGGCAGCTGTAAAGAAAAGTATAATCCAAGTTAATGATGTACATTCAGGATAAAATCCTCAGAAAAATAAAAATAGAAAGGAACTTCCTCAACTTGATAAATAGCATCTACAAAAAAAACTTACAGCTAACATACTTAGTGGTAAAAGACTGAATGCTTTCCCCCCTAAGACTGGGAACAAGGCAAGGATTTCCACTCCCCACTCTCGTTTAACAGCCCTGGGACTTCTAGCCAGTACAATAGCAAGACAAGGAAACAAAAAGCACATAGGAGGTAAAGGAAGAAAAAAAATTGTATTTTCAGGAATCATGACTGGCTACATAGAAATTCCAATGAATATACATATAAACTACTAGAACTAAAAATTGAGTTCAGCAAGTTATACGATATATGATAAACATAAAAATCAGTTGTATCTCCATATACTAGCAAAGAACTCACAAATACCAAAATTAAAAATATGACAACATTTTAAATCACTTAAGCCTTTCTGGAGATGGTGGCCTCCCAATAAGAATATGCTTCTTGCAGAAGTTCTCCAGAAGAGAAAAGGAAACACAAAAGAAGCAACTGGCTCAGAGCCCCAATTCCTACTTCATGGATGTGAAATGCCCAGGATGCTATAAAATCACCACAGCCTTTAGCCAGGTGCAAACAGTAGTTTTGTCTGTCAACTGCTCCACAGTCCTCTGCCTATCTACTGGAGAGAAAATAAGCTTACAGAAGATGATCCTTCAGACAGAAGCAGCACTAAACCACCCTGAATCAAAGTGAGTGGGAAACCAACCCAATAAACACATTATAGGTTTTGAAAATCACTCAAAAATGAACTGTGCAGGTATAATTCTAACAAAACATGCAAAATTTGTATGCTGAAGACTACATAATACTGAGAAATCAAAGAATATCTAAATAAATGGAGAGACACACTGCATTTATGGAATGAAAGACCCAACATAGTAAAGATGCCAATTCTTCCAAATTGATAAACAGGTTCAACTCAATGCCTATAAAAAATAAAACAGCAAGACTTCCTTTAGATATGAACAAGATTATTCTAAAACTTATATGCAAAGACAAGGGAACTAGAGCAGATTTAAAAAAAGAATGATAATGGGAGGAATCTCTCTGCCTGATTTCAAGACTGATTATACAGTTGGAGTAATCAGGACTGTGATATTGGCAGAGGTACACACACATAGATCGATGGAATGGAATAAAGAACCCAGAAACAGACCCATGCAATGTCCTGAACTGATTTTTGAACAAAGGTGCAAAAGCAATTCAACAAAGGAAACCATTCAACAAATGGTGCTAGAGCAACTAGACTACTATAGGCAAAAGAAAGTATCACACATTATATAAAAATAAACTTGAAATGGATCACAGACTAATATGTAGTGTAGAACCATAAAACTTTCAGGAAAATATCTTCAGGATCTAGGACTAAGCATAAAATTCTCAGACTGAACACCAGAAGCATGATTCATGAAAGGAAAAATTATAATTAAAACCTTTTTCTTTTAAAAATTAAAACCTTTTACTTTTTCCTTTGGAAAAGACCCTCTTAAGAGAATGAAAAGACAAGATACAGACTGGGAGAAAATATTTGCAAATCATGTAACTGATGAAGGACTAGTACCTAGATTATATAAAGAACTCTCAAAATTCAACAATAAAGGGGCGCCTGGATGGCTCAGTCACTTAAGTGTCCAACTCTTGATCTCAGCTCAGGTCTTGATCTCAGGGTCATGAGTTCAAGCCCTGCATTGGGCTCCACACGGGGCATGAAGCCTATTAAAAAAAAAAAAATTCAACAGTAAAAAAACAAACAATCCAATTAGAAAATGGGCAAAAGACGTAAAATGACGTTTCACCAAAGAGGAGATACAGATGCCAAATGATGACATGAAAAGATGTGCAACGTCATCAGCCATCAGAGAAATGCAAATTAAAACCACAGTGAGGGGCTCCTGGGTGGCTCAGTTGGTTAAGTGTCTGCCTTCGGCTCGGGTCGTGGTCCCAGGGTCCTGGGATCGAGCCCCGCATCGGGCTCCCTGCTCGGCGGGAAGCCTGCCTCTCCCTCTCCCACTCCCCCTGCTTGTGTTCCCTCTCTCACTGTCTCTCTCTCTCTGTCAAATAAATTAATAAAATCTTTAAAAAAAACACAGTGATATATCACTACACACCTATCAGAATGGCTAAAATAAAAAATGACAATATCAATAACAAAAACAAGGTTGCAGGAAAACTGGATCATTGATACATTACTGGTGAAACTGTAATGTGGTAAAGCTGCTCTGGAGAACAGTTTGGTAGTTTCTTTAAAACCTAAACATGCAACCACTATGCAACCCAGCAGTTATCTCAGAGAAATAAAGATCTGTGTTCACACAAAAACCTATACAGGAATGTTTAGAGCAGTTTTATTCATAATAGTCAAAAACTGGAAGCAAACTGTGGTATATACATAGCATGTGATACTAGCTAGCAATAGAAAAAAACAAAGATACACACAACAACCTGGATGAATCTGCAGGGAATTATGCTGAGTGGGGGATAAAAAGGTCAATCCCAAAGGGTTATACAGTGTATGATTCTATTTATATAACGTTTTTGAAACGACAAAATTATAGAAATGAAAATGGATTAACGGGTCCAGAGGTTAAGGAAGGAGTAGGAGGAGAAGTGGGTGTGGTTATTAAAGTGCAAGATGAGGGACAGCTTGGTGATGGAAATGTTCTGTAATTGGACTAAATCAAGGTCAATATTCAGATTGTGACAATTTACTATAGTTTACAAGATGTCATGGATACATGAGATCTCTGTATTATTTCTTATAAGTACATCTTATAATCTACAATTATATCAAAGTGAAAAGTTTAATTTTAAAAAGCATATTAAATTTTCAACAAAACTAGATGATAAGGTACATCCATGCACCTCAAAAGACAAGTTGGTGGGGGCAATCCACTAACAGTCACAAGATCTCCCTGGAATTAGTGTCTGTGCTGGAGAATGTGGGTGGAAACAACCAGGCGCTTGACATGTCTGAGAATAGGATAAATCCCAAACAGTCAACAGATACTCATTGAAAAACACAGCAGATCAATACAAGAGCAGCAGATGAAACTAGGAAGGACCCGCCCAATCCAATAGTGGTTGAACACAAAGGGCCTGGGTAAGGTTAGAAGCGGATGGAGCAGTCTCACCCCTAGGAATTGTCTAAACTGACCATCCAGGAACTTTTCCAAGGCAGGGCCCTACACTGAGGAAAATACTGGGAGTAGTGGCATCAAAATTGAGCCAAGCAGAAATAAGGAGATGAAGAAAAAGAAGCTTGAAGAGAGGGATGGAAACATAGTCAGGAACTCTCCCAAGCAAGCTGCCATATTTTTTAGCATTATGCAAAAATAACAGGAGAGCTCTGTGAAGTGGGAAGTTATCCTGAAGTATGCCACCTTCTAAAATTCAAGGAGATCAATTTCATATAAAAAGAGCAACAGAAAAGGATTGAAGCTATATCTTCTACAAAGTTAGTGTAAATATGAAGAGAATATGGAACAAAATAAGATCCTTACAGTCAAAGCAAACCAGAAAAAGCACACCACCAAAAAGACTAAACCATAACCTATTTAGAACAAGTTAAATGTCATTAAGAAAGTGTTAGAAGATATGAAATAGCAACATAAATCAGAATTACATAGACAATAATACTGTATTATAAGATGTGCTTAATGATATACTAAATATTGCTTCAATGACAATCATACTACAATATATAAGTGTATCAAAATAACACACTTGTACACTTGAAATTTATAAAATGTAGCATGTCAAATTTATCAAATAAGAAAATAGTAATTTTTTTTAAATTTCAGAAATATGGTCACAGTACTCAGGAGATAATTAGAAGTAAAATCCACTTCAAAAATGAAGACTAAACTAGAAAGAACAGAAGAACAAATAGACACAATGAAGAAGGCCCCAAAAGAAAGAAAGAAGGAAAAAAGAAAAAATTTAAAGAAAAAAGAAATGAGAGGTCAAGAGGATTCAAAAGAAAATGACAAATATTGAAGATTTGCAAAAAAAAATCTAATATGTAAATGGTAGGAGTTTCTAAAAAAGGAAAACTAAAGAAAATACTAAAAAATATAATTCAATAAAATATTCCTAAAATAAAAAAGATTTGAACAATATATTGAAAGAGAATATGGCAGGGTGCCTGGGTGGCTCAGCAGGTTAACTCTTGATTTCGACTCTTGACTTCAGCTCAGGTCATAATCTTAGGGTCATGGGATCAAGCCCGGGGTCTGATCCACATTGAGCACGGAGTCGGCTTGAGATTCTCTCTCTCCCTCTCCCTTGCCCCTCCCCCATGCTCTCAGTCTAAATAAATAAATAAATAAATAAAATCTTAAAAAAAAAAAAGGAAAGAGAATATGGCTTATTTGAGAACCTCAACCCAGATGACCAAAACCAAGATGAATTCTAATACAATTTCTGAACATTAAAGGAAACAAAAGCACTACCTAGGCAGCTCAGCCAAAACAGTAACTGACTTGATAATTAGATTAGCATCATATGTTTTGATAACAATGTTACATGAAAATGTAGTAACATTATTAAGGTACTCAAGACCAGAAAATAGGAACCAAAGTTTTTATATCCAGCAAAACTGACTTTCAAACTATTAAATATAAGATCTTCCTAGCAAGCAACTACAGAAAGAGCTTCAGACAACCACAATGACTATATGGGTAGTTCACAGCTTTTTGTGTCAGGATCCCTTTGCAATCTTAAGAATTACTGGGAACTCCAGTAATTACTGGGTGGCTCCGTCGGTTAAGCGTCTGCCTTTGGTTCAGGTCGGGATCCCAGGGTCCTGGGATCAAGTTCTGCATCGGGCTCCCTGTTCAGCGTAGAGTCTGCTTCACCCTCTGCTCCTCCCCCATGCTCATGCTCATGCTCACTTTCTCTCTCTCTCAAATAAATTTAAAAAATCTTAAAAAAAAAAAAAAGAATTACTGGGAACTCCAAAGAGCTTTAGTTTATGTGGGTTATGTCAAGCAATACTTTTCATATTAGAAATTAAAACTGAAAAACTTTTAATATTTATTTGTTCATTTAAATAACAGTAATAAACCCATGACATGTTAACATAAATAACATATTTATGAAAAGTAGCTATATTTTATAGCACAGAAAAAAGTGAAAGAAAAAGGAATTTTATTACATTTTTAAAGATCTTTTTAAAGATTTATTTATTTAAGAGAGAGAAAGAGCACACCTGAGTCGAGGGAGGAGCAAAGGGAGACAGAGAGAGAGAATCCCAAACAGCTCCATGTGGGGCTCCATGTGGGGCTCCATGTGGGGCTCAATCTCACAACCCTGAGATCATGACCTGAGCCAAAAATCAAGAGCTGGAGGTTTAATCGACTGAGCCACACAGGTGCCCCTAAAAAATCTTTTTAATGTCTCAGTTATGACTCACTTGGTCGTATATTCTTCTACATTCAGTCCGTAACAATATATTTTTACAGACTGAATATGTTTTGGTTAAAACACATGAAGAAAATGTGGCCTCACTCAGATAGGTAGCTGGAAAGAGGGGAAGAAATTTAATAGCCTTTCCGTTACTGTGTATATTCTTCTTTGATAAGATACTAAAACTCAACAAATGGTAGATTTTTACAAATTAGTTGCAGTGTGGAATCTGAAATCTTATCGATGATCTTTTCATGATCTGTTATGTTAAAATTCATTGGTCTACCTTGTACTTTGGACCTTCTAACCATGATAATTTTGCAGTATCATGCATTGATCATTTGGAAAGAGGTTCACAGGATTATGCCAATCTCCAAAATGCTGACACGGTTCACTAAACAATATGAAAAGATCATATTTGGTAATATCACCATTAATCTCATCCAAATAATCTTTATTATTGGGAAGCTGTGGCAAACACAAATTTTCCAAGATTTTAATTTTCTCTGGAAAACTGATTTTCACTGTCAATATCATTTTCTTTGAAGTGACAGCCTTCTTTTATTTATTTTTGAGAAAATGTCTACCAAACATACCCAAGGCATAATAACCATAGTGTGTCTGTCAGTCACTCTTTCAAGAAAAATGACAGTCCATTAGAAAAAGAAGAGAAGGCCAGTTTTTACCCACAACTCAAGCAATTACACAGTGCTTTTCCACAAGATAAATGTCTTTCCATCACTTTGCAGCAGAAATGCTAATTTGTCACATCGTGTATTAAAAAGATGCCTATTTGAGATTCAAAAGTTAGTAAAGCTAATGATTTTTATTGCTTCATCAAGGCTATCTATAAGTGAAACTGGTCTTTTTGAGGATTTTTCACTGCAGGTGCATGGCAGCCAAGGATACCATGACTACTTGTACAGTTCGGTGTTACTGCCTGGATTCACGCTAAGGCACCAAAAGTTTTATGCACCATAGATTTTGCATCACTAGTACAAATACAGTGAAAAGAGCAAATAAGATCTTGTTATTATTATTAAAGAAAGTTTTGACCTTGCAGATCCCGCAAAAAGTTCTCAAGGACCTCCTGGAGTCCACAGACCACAACTTGAGAACCACTGCACTCAAGGGACACTGACATAAGGAATAGTAGTCGGCAGTAAACATGTTATTACTCACAGAACTAAGACTAAAAAGGGAGCAAGTATCCTGTGTCATGGTATATGATCCATTAATCTAGATATAGGATGACTATAAGAAGGAAAAATGATGAGAACAAAGCAAAAGGAATATTAACTGTTTTCCGTAGTCATTTTGGTGGCTGTATGTAGTATGAGTATCATTATCCTCAGACAGCTGTGTGCATTCATTTGGTAAAAGCAAGTGAGTATGGGTGGATACTCTAATTGTATGTATCCCTGTGTCTTTGAAAACCAGAATAGTTTGTGTGGAAGAAAGGAGACACAAGTGTAATATAGAAGGGATTAATTTTTTATTTATAGATACATAAATTTTATACTTCCATAAATATGAATATTGCACATAAACATTTTGTTTCCACCAGAAAGACCTGATAATAATGACGAACTCCTAACTCCACATTACGGTCTTAATGACATTTCCCACTAAAATAAGCCAGGGCTTTCTAAAACAATAGCTGGTTGCAGGTCTGGGCAGATGTACCGAACATCTTGTCATATAACAGATGACAAAGAAACTATCAAAAGACTTGTGTCAAAAGGACTTGGGAGCCACTTGAGGAAGTTTCCATGCACCTAAGGTGATACGACTGAACTCATGGCTAAAAACTTCCATGAGCTAAAATCCATTGAATACATTCATATCCTTGAGCTTATAATGATACAAAAAACAAAAAGTAAAACCTAACCGCTCATCTTTGGATAATAGTAGGAACCAAATTAGCCGGAAAACTAATAAAGGTAAAGAGTTAAACACTGATCCTTTCTTTCCACTGTACCACTGGGCAACCCACCAGTAAATGAAGGGAAGTGTCTCTTTACGGAAGCAATAAAGCATATAAATGAAGAACGAATGACAGAATGAGGATATCCCCATTCTGCAGCCAGGGAATGAAAGGGCCTAGGCCAAGAGCACCAAGAGTGACGGCACCATAAAAGGAGACACAACTGGACGGTCTGTGCCTCATGGTGAAAAAAACACACTGCTGCCTACAGACTTGCCAAAGAAATTAAACCTAAGTCTATCCAGCCTCTGCATCCAGAGGCCAACTTGCAGAAAATGCAGAGGACAGAAGGACATGCTAAACTGCCTGCAGCTGGTAAAATCCAGACTGTGGGAAACTCTGCAGGTCAAATGCCCTAGGCTTTTCAAAATATTAATCATAAGGGAGGGAAAGGGATGCAGAAGAAACCAGTAAAGTATGAGACACAAAAGACAACTAAGCTATGTTGTCATGAATTCAGACTTGAGTGAACAGGGAATTAAAAAATACAACAAAGTGGTTACTCTGACAGTCAGAATAGGATTACTTTTGAGAGGACAGAGTGGGGATTCGATGGGTCTGAGGTACATGGAGACCCCTGCATGGCTGGTAAAGTTCTATTTCTTGACCTGTGTGGTAATTACAGGGGTTTTGCCTTAAATAATTCATTAAACTCTACATTTTGTGTGGTTATCGGTATCTCAGTTTTATTTTACAGTAAAAAAAAAAAAAGGTCATAAAAAACAATGAAAAAGAAACACTGCCGCTGAGCGTTTGTCTTCTGGAGACAGTGGGGAGCACGGCTGGAAAGAGGAAGACGTGAGGGTAACTCACAGGGCTCCTTAGTCCTGGGCTCAAGCCCCTCGGTACTACTTCAGGCTCCAGGGCAGGAAGCTTTGGTTGGGACTTTAGCATGGTTGTGGTGAAGGAACTGTGCTTGAGACCTGCAGGGACAGTGATCAGGGTCTCAGGAGGGAACGCACCCTCCCATCCTAGAGACTCGGCACCCAGGGCCACCCAGCCAGAGCCAGCTTTACATCCTATCCCCAAGACATCTCCCTCTAGCCAAAGCGTTGGGAGAACAATCAGCCACCCAAAGACAAGGAAGAAGACATTACCTCATCACCAGACAACTGAGGCTCCACATATCCTGGAATGAAAGCAAGAAACAGAATGCCTCTCATTAGGACCAAATGTTGTGATTATCCTGAATGGTGGGGGGTGACCTGAAATATCAGAACTCCGTCTCTGCTGACCCACACCCCAAATGTTTCTTGCTTCAGAAAGGACTATCCTGGCAATTCCTGAGAAGTACAATCAGCCCTCCCTGCCTTGCATCTTTGAAATTGGGGCAAGTGGGAAGTGGGAGAAGCCACAGGGCAGGTGGTGGGGGACTCCTGAGAAGCTCATTTACCTTTCTGAGCCCTGAGGCAGATGACAGTCCCCACCAGAAAGAAGATCAGCCCAAGCAGGAAGGCTGCAATTCCACTTAGCATCTTTCTCCAAGAATATGCAGACTGAGCTCCTATGGGAAGCAGGTCTTAAAATTAGTAAAAAGCTCCCAATATTTGGTGTGCCTTCCCAGAATCCCAGAACCTGTACTGGACACCAACTTAAATGCTATCGGGAAAAGAACTACATTTAGAAATGGTTCTTTGAAGCCAAGGTTTGCACCCATGGAGTTTCTGTAACTGATTCTTGCAGCCCACAAGAATGCCCCATAACCTACTAAGACAAAGTATTAGAGGTCACTAGTTCCCACAGTTGGAAATAAGTGATGAGGTGATTAGACCTCCTTATTTCTTGGAAGATACAAGCATAGACATCTGCCATGTCTTTGCCTACCCTAACCCGAGGACCCCGATTTCCATGACTCCCTCAGATCAGGGGAAAGAAGAATGAGTGTTGGGACCAAGATGAATGCGGAGGTCACACAGGCCCTGGGCTGAGGCAGCATCACCCTGTGTCGGACCCAGAGAGTACAAGAAGCTGCTTCTCACTCCACTCCACAGCAACAGGGCTCAGCAGGCTGGGATGATTAACAAGGCAGGTGTAGACATCTCCAAGTTCAGAAGTCATTTCCAGCATCACCATGGTCTGGAAGGTCCAGTCTCCATTCCTGATAAGGCCAGTGGACACGACCCCGACACTCTCTTCCTGCCCATTCCGGAACCACCTGATCTTGATGTCCCCTGGATAGAAACCGGTCACATAGCAGAGCAGCAGGTTATGGTGCTGCAGGGACGGGGTCCTCTCTGGATACACTGTCACCTCTGGTTGTACTGGGAGGGGGAGAGAACAATGAGACATTGTGAAGGAAAACCACCAAAAGCCAGGACAGGTTCCTTGAGAGACTATCTCTGCCCCTAATCTCCATCTCATACCGCCCAAGTGGAAACTGGAAATGGGAAGAAATCTCTGCCCCCAAGACTCAGAAACTGGGTATGTCAATGCCCCAAGGAGGAGTTAGGCCTTATCAGAGACTCCCACAATTACCCCTTCTACTTGAGAGCCCACTGTGACTTAAAGTCCTTGAGAACTTTGGGGGTCTGGGACCAAGACCACAGTGACCAGACCTGTGAGGATAATGAGTGAATCACAACTGGGGGGGACGGAACATATATACAGACTCTCCTGCTCGTAAGCCATTTATCCTGAAGCAGGAAATTGCCCATCATAAGGAAGTAAAGCCCGTGGTCAGGTTCACATGTGGCAGATTCCTGAGCCCCACCAGGCCTCACCTTCCACCTCACCTTTTCTCCCCACAGTGAAGGGTGCACCTAGCTTGTAGTTATGCCTGCAGAGGGCATCCACAGAAGCTCTACTCCTCTCCAGTATATCCGGCCGACTGTTCCACAGCTCAGCGTCAGGCTTCCCCAGCTCTGTCAATGCCACAAACATTCCCACATGGCTGTCGAAACGTGCATACTCTTCCAAGTTAAAAATAAATCTCACCACAAACTGCACCTTCTCTGTCCCATTGATGAAGTAACAGTCAGCCTTTGCTTGAATCACAAAATCTTCTAGAAAACAACAACAAAAAAGACTGTAAACCAACCCCCACTTTTAGGAAACCATACATGGTAAATTATGCCAGACCACATGGATTTGAGGAGGCTTTTGATCTCAGTAAATAGGTCACGGTAGACTCTTTTCCCCTGGGCCTCACCCTGGTTCCGTTTAGCAAAGAGACATCCATTGTGGAAAGAAGCCCGAGGCCCATCCTACTGGGCCAGCCAAACAGAAGACATGTAACCTAAAAAAGGCAAGCCAAAGAGAGAGTCCCAAGAGACATAAACATTCATTCCGCAAATATTTTTTGACCGTTTGTGTTTTGCTGGCACGGCTGGTTTCTCTAAGCCAAGTTTTCAGAAGCCCAAGGTTTTAACTCCCCTTGTTATCAAGTCGAAAACATCCATCCCCAAACGAAATAATTCAAGAGTACTCTTGTCCTTAGCAGGTGCATTCTATACATTCCTTCTGGAGTGAAGTGAAGGAGTGATGGGGGGGTGACAGGGACGACAAAGAAATGCAGACCAGGTAACCATTTTGATGTGAAACTAACTTCCCTTCTACTTTTCACTCACTATGGGTTTTCTCCAAGAATTTTCTTTTGGATCTTTCCCCTTGCACTCTTTTTTTTTTTTTTTTCATAAGAGTCAGAGAGAGAGAGAGAGGCATAGGCAGAGAGAGAAGCAGGCTCCCCGCCTAGCAGGGAGCCTGAAGCAGGACTCGATCCCAGGATCCTGGGATCATGACCTGTGAGCTGAAGGCAGATGCTTAACCATCTGAGTCACCCACGTGCCCTTCCCCTTGCACTCTTACTTAGAGATCTCACCCCTCTGCTGGCTCTAATAAGGTAATGATTTCATTAACTTTGTTGGTGTGAAGTAAAATAATACGAATCCATGATTCAAAGAGTAATATTACCATCAGTATCATTGGCACTATACCTACCATGCCAGTACTACAAGAACATGGTGACAGGAAATATACAGTTAGCTTAAACCTTCTTTGGGGGGTTTTACATGAAATAGTGCCATTAAAGGTGGAATAAAAAAAATACCTAATTCCATTGTCCGATTATGATTTTCTACTTTCAGAGCACCTTACTAATGTTGATAGTGATTAGTTTATTCTTTCATACAAGGTCTACTCTGTTCATGTTCTTCAAGGTAATTTAACACTCAAAAATTATGTAATCTGTCCTCATTGGTAAGAAAAAGTATAATTCTTATTCACTGAGCGCACAGCGTGCTCTGGTCTGAGTGTTTGTGCCCCTCCCCCAAAATTCATGTGTTGAAATCCTAACCCCCAAAGGTGATGTTATCAGTAGCAGGTGCTTTTGAGAGGTGCTTGGGTCATGAGTGTGGAGCCATCCCTCACGAATGGGATTAGCCCTTATAAAGGAGGCTCCAGAGAGATCCCAAGACCCTTCCACCACATGACACAGGGAGAAGGTGCCACCTAAGAACCAGGAAGAGAGTCTCCACCAGAACACAGCCATGCTGACACCTTGATCTTGGACTTCCCAGCCTCCAGAACTGCGAGCAATAAACTTCTGTTGCTTATAAGCCCACCCAGTCTGGGGTATTTTGGAACAGCAGCCAGAATGGACTAAGACACAATGATATCTGTCATAGATTTGAAGATCTGAAAAATTTTAAGTGACAAATTGGTAAACAGCCCCAGGTTATGTTTCAGTTGATCTGAGTACTAGTTCTATATCCAGTAGTTGTACCTAGAACCACTTACCCTCCCTGACCTGCTTTCCATTGAAAACAACACTGAAGCAGAGCTCGAAAGCATAGTGTTAAGTGACCAAAAAAAAGCAGAATGTGATTCAAAGCACAATGACATTTATTAAAATTTTAAAATACACATGAAAAACAATACTAGATATTTGTAAAGGCCAGCCTCGTAAAGACACACCAGACACATTAGAATGGATCTTTAAGGAAAGGAGGGTGTGGAAACGCAGACCACGAAAGAGGAGGGAGTCCTTGCGGGGACAAATGATTGCCAAGTGCTGTGAATCCACTGGGTAGGATTGATGCAATTCTCTGTATGCCCTCGAGAACAACAAAAATAAAAGGAAATTCAAATGGGTTGATAAGGCAGGTTGGTCAGAAAAGATCTCCCTGCAGAAATGGCATGAGTTAAGGCTTGAAGGAGAATCGTTACTGATCCTGAGTTGTAAATTTGCTTTCATTTCTAAACCCAGAGGCCTCCTCCGGGAACTACTGAGCTGAACGTTAAGGACGGCAGCATCCTTCTTGAATCAGCTCTTAGCAGCTAAAGTCAGCTCTAACCTCCAGTGCTCTTCCTTCTTACAGTTTAAATCAGAAAAAGAAAATTATTTTGGGGTCAGATTTAAGATCTGAACTGACCTTATTTTTTTCATTTGTGTTGTTTAATGGACATTATAAGCTCAGAGAGGTTTCTATTCTGGGAGAATAACGATCCTCTCCTACCCAGCCCGCCCTCCCAGGTTTGTTCCTCTTTTGTGTTTAAAGAAACTTTGACGTTTAAACAGGCTCTGGTTTTAGCGCATTATATCCTGTTTTCTACTGATAAATATGTCTTCAGGGTGTAATACTGCCTCATGTTCGCACAGCCCATCTCCTTGGCTAGAAAAATAACAGCAATAAATACCCAGGAACCTGAGGACAGGCATGATGCATTCAACTTCTCTTATTTCTAAAAACTGGGGTCAATAAATGCCAAAAGAAAGAAACCTGTGTTTCCAATTTCTTTTGTCCACATGTATCCCAGTTGGACAAATGTAAAAACAGTTGCAATCATCAGAGCAAAATCCTGTCTGGAAAAATGGCAACTATTCTCAGACTGGCCCCAGTTGATACAGTTCTTGAGACTGACATTGGTACAATAAGGACTCTAAGCAAGGCAAAATGTTTCCCTTCTTCCTACCACCCTACTCCTTGAAGCTGCAGCTCTGGTACAGGAAGTCCCTTTTCCCATCAGTCCATTGTGTGTGGTAAAGAGGGGAGGTTTATTTTAATTTCAAAGGGAAGAACACTTTGAAGGCAGAAGCCAGTTCAGTCTGGTCTGCAGCCTGGACCTACAGGGGAAAGCATCCCTCCCCCATGCCCATTCTTGCATACACACCTGAAAAAAATTTGCTCTGGTCTTACCTGGAGAGTTTCTGACTTGAGTCATGGAGGAATCCAGTCTGATTACATTCACTAGCAGAGCCACCATCCATGGAACCCACCCAGAACTCATTCTGTAAGGAAAAATAAAAAATTAGACAGTAAAATCATCAACTTCTTCAGAATGGGGCTTACCCCCACAAAACTCAGTGAAAAAATATTTATGAAGAGTATGAATACCTTTCTGGTTTCCTCGGATTGGAAACTCTTCACACTGATAACCAATCATGATAGAAGAGTTTTACATCATTAGATGCTGGGTAGACTACTTTCATAAAGTCGTGTATACCACTCAAGAATTGTTTACCTGCAGAATCACTGATGGTAGTCTAATGTATGTGGGAAATGGACTGTGAGAAAAAAAATTTTAAAAATAGTGTACATAGTATGTGGTCCTAGAAGAACTATGCAGATTGTTTATTATACATTCTGCTATCTTTTAACCAACAAGTCTCTTCTCCTATGGGGTGGCTGACATTGCCAACAGAGTGTGCAAATAAAGCAGAAAGTAGACAGCATTCTGAAGCTTTTGCCTTAAGAGGAGTTAATGACGGGATTATCAGAAAAGAAATAGAAGAGATTGAGAACCACCTAGACAGTATGATTTCCTATAAACCAAGAGAGGGCCACAAAAAAGAAAATGAAGAGAAGATTCTCAAAAGAATAAAATGCTGCAAAAATGTTCAAGAGGGGGGCTCCTGGGTGGCTCAGTCGGTTAAGCATCTGATTTTGGCTCAGGTCATGATCTCAGGGCTCTGGGATTGAGCCCCTGATGGGCTTACCGCTCAGTGGGATTTTGCTTGTTTTTCTGTCCCTCCCCACACCGCCTCAAATAAACAAATAGAATCTTCTTAAAAAATGTTCAAGAGGATAAAATATAAGAAGGATAATTTTGTTTTATAATTAGTGGAGCACCAACAACCTTCACCAGGACATAGCGTATTAGAAACGAAGGCAGTAGATATAAACAGTCCTTCAAGAATGTTAGAAGTGAAAACAAGGGAAAAGAGGGGACTCTGATTTGAGCAAAAAGCCACACAAAAGATAAGTTACCTTTAAGAAAGACCTTAACAGCTAAATGGGTGATGGGTATTATGGAGGGCACTTGTTGTGATGAACACTGGGTGTTATATGTACATGATGAATCGCTAAATTCTACTCCTGAAACCAATATTACACTATATGTTAACAAACTAGAATTTAAAAACTTGAAACGGAAAAAGAAAAAAAAAGGAAAGACCTCAACAAGTTTCTCAGTCAAGTGGAAGGCATCTGTACATGGGAGAAATTGAACATAACGAGAAGAAAAAAGAAATTACCCCCAGAATTCTTAATGGAATCCAAAAAAGAGATCGTCAGACTTGGTTATAAAAAGGAACACTTGTTCAGAGACTAGAATGGGGACAGGGAGATTGGAGGTGAGAAGGAGGGGAATAAGGAAGTTCTAGTTGTATGGCTTCAATGGACTCCATTTAGGACAAGGCAAAAATCTCTCTCTTTTTTTAAAGATTTTATTCATTTATTTGATAGAGAGAGAGAGCACAAGTAGGCAGAGCTGGAGACAGAGGGAGAAGAGAAGCAGGCTCCCCGCTGAGCAGACAGCCTGACGTGGGGCTCGATCCCAGGACCCTGGGATCATGACCTGAGCCGAAGGCAGACGCTTAACTGACTGAGCCACCCAGGGGCCCCAAGGCAAAAATCTCTTGCTAGAAAGGAATTGGAAGAAAATCTATTTGACAACTACAGAGAGAAGCTGCTTTTTAACCAAAGTAGTCTATATTATTATTTATTTAGCACAGAGCCATCCATGCCCAATATTGTGGACCATGCAGTGATGACACAGACATGTTCCTTATTCTCAAGAAATGTGCAACCTAAACAGAGTGACAAGGGGACAATCTACTGTAATGCCAGGAAGAATGAGATTAATTTGCTAATGTTTGGGTACATTAGAAGAGTAAATTTTAACTTAATCTAGAAAGAGTTCATGATAAAGTTGATAGCTGATACAAGCGATGTAACAAGCAGAGATTTTTAGAATTAGGAACACCCAGTACATGTGGACAACAGAAAGGAGATAAACAGTGAAATAAAAAGTTTATCCAGAATCCCTTTCAAAGTCCTGATTATCTGCAATAAATAAATACATGCCTACTACTTCATTGAAAGGGAAAAGATAATATTTTTTTTTAATTCTTCACTTCCCAAAGAGAACACACATGCTTTGGCGGGTATGTAAGGTAGGATTATGATGGTAGTTGACCAGGACACCCAGGAATACTTGACTTAATAATACGCTTGGGAGGCCCTCAGGAAATCTCTACCCATAAGTAGTAATGCCAAATTGTAAATCAAAGACTGACTCTGTTATTAGCTGGTCAAATCTCTGCTACCCCAGGAGAAAGTTTTATGATAAGTTTCTCTGAAGCATGAAACCCAAGCAAGGTCTCATGTTCCCTCTTAAATCCATCACTTGTACTGCTAGCCAGCTATAAATCCTGAAGGATTAAGAACTCTCAAACGTAAGAGTAATAGCATAGGTCACAAAGGGATTCTGCTCAAGATGGCAGAAATAGGATTCAGAAAAGAGGTGAAATGCAACTACGTAACCTTTAAACACTGTGGCCCTCACACTCTTAGTAAACATGCCCTGCCCTGGGATCTGACCAATCAAAATAATAATTCCTTCTCCTGGGAGATCACGACAGATAAAGAAAAAGATGGGGAAGTGGGGAAGACATCACTAGTGTTCACCAACATCTTCTACTTCCTGGGCACATGGAAAACTGTACTTCCTGATTTCCCAGGACTGTGTGACTAGTTCTAGCCAATGGTTAGTGAACAAAAAGGTTCTTAGTCAAAGAATTTAACTACCATTGGATGACTCTTCTCTTCTTCCCTTACCAAGTCAACCAAGACAGCCTTACGTTGAAATGGTAGAATCAGAATACAAAAGCAGTTTAATTAGCAGAGTCATTATGAAGAGGAGAAGCCCTAGAGAGTCACCCAAACCCACAACAGGTGCTGTATGAATGAGAGTTTTGCTTGATTAAGGCTCTGAGGGTGGTTACCACAGCCTGGCCTAACTTAACCTAACTAATATAGGACAAGAACGAGAATGTTGACCTGCCCCCTCCACATCCCTCAAGTAGATTTGAATATTCATGAATTAGAAGCCTGAGAACAGGCCAAAACTGGTAGACTCTGTCCACAGAGCATCTGACCCATGACTGTGGGTACTTCTTCTAGAGGCATATGGTTGTGTTGCTACCACTTGGGGGGGCACGTGTGGAGCTGAGTGAAAAGGTGGTAATCAGAAGGAGCTCAAGCCACTGAGTTTTAACTTCCTCCCTTCCTCCAACCCACACCTACCTTAGTCTTTCCCATGTATTTTATCTCATTTGGAAGTGGAGAAGAACATTCTACTTGAAGCTAAGTGAATGAGAACCTGACATTGATATTATCAGAAGTAGCAAAAGCATGAGAGGGTAATAGAGGCTTAAGTCCAAGTGTGGTTAGCTCCTCTGCAGGCAATACTGTAGCTGGGCTTCTCAAGGATGAGAGAGACATCTTGAGGAGAGAAGAAAGAGTGAGGCCTAGAGAACACAGATAAAAGGTGTGCCTGTATTTGGATTTAGAGGAAGAGAAAGAGTTGATAGATGGCAAGAGGTGTTGAGGGGAGACTGGAGGATGTGGATGCTGAACCAGAAAGTTAGGAGGGCTGCTCTTTCCTACTTCTAGTGTAAACGTGTTTAAGGCTCATAAACTCTAAAACCTGACTTGCCTACATCATCATCATAATAGCTAATATTTGTTGATTATACATTATGAGTCAGTTTTCTAAGCACTGTGAATGTCTGTGTGTATGGTGGTGGGGGATGAGGGGAGAGAGAGAGAGAAAAAGAAGAATAGAGAGAGAATCATAATAATAACCCTTTGCAGAGATATTATTATGATCTCCCTTTTATAGCTGAAGTAGTGAAAGAATAAACCAAGGGTCACATAACTAGTAATTCTATCAGCAGTGCTTTTTCCATTGCATGGTATTTCTTACTTGGGGGCCCAGGAAAGCTTTATTTCTACTCCTTCAGTATCCTTGCAATGATAAGATGCACAAAGGAGCAAAATAACTGAAGGATTTTATTAGAACTACTTGGAACCAGAATAGACCCCCATCATATCCTACCTCACAATAGGAAATCAGTGGTCTCATACATCGAAAGCAAAGAGTGGCATAGAACCTATCTATGGGCACTAAGAAGAGAAAGTAGTATCAACCTATGAATCTCCCTTGTCCGTGGCCTCTGACACAAGCATCAATTCATGCAGTTAGAAACTTTGTTGAATCAGTTCTGGGGGAAAGCTAAAAAAGGGAGAGGTGGTGGCCTGGCTCCTTTCTCCCATGTTTTTGTCTTCGTGTTCTACTTGTATGAGCTTGAAAAACAAGGTGGGGCATTCTGATCTCCCTCTTCCTGTCTGATTTTAGCCAAGAGCCCTACCTAATATAGATACAGGCTCTTCTGCGATTTTTCATTCAAATTTGTATCTTGCATCCCTCTTCCTCGTTCCCTCTCTATTCTATTCTCTAGGGAGTGAGAGAAGGTAGGTATGATAGATGTGATTGTTTCCTTTTGTTTAGAGAGAGAGCACACACTGGAGTGGGGGCAGGTGGGGGAGGGGCAGAGAGAGACTTAAGCAGACTCCGCACTGAGTGCAGAGTCCAACATGGGGTCGATCTCACAACGCTGAGATCATGACCTGAGCCGAGATCAAGAGTCAGATGCTTAACTGACTAGGCCACCCCGGCACCGCAATGTGATTGTTTCTTGAGAGAGGTATAAAATCATTATTCTCCCTAGTATCTGACACAAATCCCCTCCAATTACTATTTTGGTGACTTTAAAGTTGACAGAAACTGTTCATTTACATTCATTTTCCTCTTCCTACACCTTCTTATCACAAGAAACATAAACCACCTTGGAGACATTAGAAAAATATTCTGAGTTACTGAACAGAAAATGAAAACATAGGGGCGCCTCACTGGCTCAGTCGGTAGAGCATGAGACTTGATCTTGGGGTCATGAGTTTGAGAAAATGGGGTGCCTGGGTGGCTCAGTTGCTTAAGCATCTGACTTTTGATTTCGGCTCAGGTCATGATCTCAGTGTCATGGGATCAAGCCCCGCATGGGGCTCCTGCACGCTCAGTGCAGAGTCTGCTTGTCCCTCTCCCTCTGCTCCGCCCCCTTGCACTGTCTCAAATTAATAAATAAGATCTTATAAAAAAAGAATTAAAACATATTTTTAGGGAACACTGTGTGTTGAGACACAGTTTAACTGAAGGAATTGTACTAAGAATTTTGCCAGCTCAAAATACTTGCTAAATCCTCCTTCAGTGCTGATACAGTGAGGGGAAAGGTAAGGAGGAAAGAATATGAGAAACAACAGAAATCGTTGGGGCCTCTTTTTCGTGGCGCCTCGGAGGCGGTAGGCTGCTTCAGGATGAAGCTGAACATCTCTTTCCCAGCTACTGGCTGCCAGAAACTCATTGAAGTGGACGATGAACGCAAACTTCGTACCTTTTATGAGAAGCGTATGGCCACAGAAGTTGCTGCTGATGCTCTGGGTGAAGAATGGAAGGGTTATGTGGTCCGAATCAGTGGTGGCAATGACAAACAGGGCTTCCCCATGAAGCAGGGTGTCTTGACCCACGGTCGTGTCCGCCTGCTGCTGAGTAAGGGGCATTCCTGCTATAGACCAAGGCGGACTGGAGAGAGAAAGCGCAAATCCGTTCGGGGTTGCATTGTGGATGCCAATCTCAGCGTTCTCAACTTGGTCATTGTAAAAAAAGGGGAGAAGGATATTCCTGGACTCACTGATACTACTGTGCCTCGTCGCCTGGGGCCCAAAAGAGCCAGCAGAATCCGCAAACTTTTCAATCTCTCTAAAGAAGATGATGTCCGCCAGTATGTTGTGAGAAAGCCCCTAAACAAAGAAGGGAAGAAACCTAGAACCAAAGCGCCTAAGATTCAGCGTCTTGTTACTCCACGAGTCCTCCAGCACAAACGGCGGCGTATTGCTTTGAAGAAGCAGAGCACTAAGAAAAATAAGGAAGAGGCTGCAGAATATGCTAAACTTTTGGCCAAGAGAATGAAGGAGGCCAAAGAAAAACGCCAGGAACAGATTGCCAAGAGACGGAGGCTGTCCTCTCTGAGAGCCTCTACCTCTAAGCCTGAGTCCAGTCAAAAATGAGATTTTCTATGAGTGACAAATAAATATGATCAGACATCAAAAAAAAAAAAAAAGAAAAAGAAATCGTTGGAATTTGGGGTGTCAGAAGCAAACTTGTGATCTTAGTCTGTGAGAGTCCATTTGGGAATGAGGAACCAAAAGGCTGGGCCCTAATCAGCTATCATTTGTTTAATATGACTGCCGGCTGGGTGGATTCACCCAGCATATTGATTTATGCTTACTATGTGACACCTTTCTCCTAGGATGGTTTTGTCCCTCACATCATCCTGGAAAAGTGAATGTTGGTGGTTTTTTGTTCTGCTAATTTGTTTATTTGAACTCATTATTCTTAGGAAATACCCACTGAAATGATCATATAATGAACTTTAAAAAGGCTCTCTAGAACAAACCCAACCCTATCTTGATGTGTTTTTTTTTCAATTTGTGCTACATTCTGTTTACAACAGAATGTTGTGAATATTTTTAAGGATTTTTGCATCAATATTAATAAGTAAATCATCTATAGTTTTATTTTCATGCATTGTCATAGTTTAATATTGATATTATACTTACTTCACTAAAAGAACACATTTGCTGCTGCTGAACCATTTAATTAGGATTAGAATTCTCTTTTTTTTTTTCTTTAAAGACTTTAATTACACTGCCCTAAATATCTGGACCTGAAGTTTTATTGGGGTAGCTCTTTTACAATTTTTCTTGCTTCTTCATTGGAAATTATTCTATACAAATATTCTACCTCTAAAGGGATTGGTTTTGGTATAGAGAATTATTCATTCAATCCAAGTTTTCAAGTTTATTTTTATAAAATTGAATAAAACAATTTCTTGTGGTTTTTTCCCCTGTTCATTATTAATTTTGTCCTTGTCATTTCTTATTTTCTCTACTTTTTTAGTAGGGAAATTAGCCAAATTAGGTTTGTCAGTGGTTTATTTATTTTATTGAAATTTTTTAGAGCTTTTGAATTTATTCTATTTTTCTGTTTTCTAGCTCTTCAATTTCTGCTTTTATTTTTATTATCTGCTCCTGTTTTCATGTGACTGATTGTGTTGTTCTTTTCACTTAATTCACTTGGTTTCCTTCTTTCCTTTAATTGATTTAAGCAATTAAGGCCATGAATTCTCTGCTGAGCCCTGCCTGAGCTATATCCCATGAATTTTGATATGTGATTTTTAATTATTTTTCTAGAAATTCTTCATTTTTGTTTTTCTCTCTGATCAAGAAAGAAATGGTTTCTTTGAGTTTCAATGTGGATAAGTATTTATCTTTTCTGATTTTTTTATTATTACCCAGCTTGTTCCATTATGGTCAGAGAATAGTATCTATATCATTTCTACTTTTAGGAACTTACTGAGGTTTTTTTTGTACTGTAATATATAGTCCATTTTCATTAATGTTTTGCTGGAACTTGAAAAGTTGTGTTCTCTATTTTTTTGTTTTGTTTTTTCTTTTTTTTATTGTGTTATGTTAATCACCATACATTACATCATTAGTTTTTGATGTAGCGTTCCATGATTCATTGTTTGCATATAACACCCAGTGCTCCATTCAGTACATGCCCTCTTTAATACCCATCACCAGGCTAACCCATCCTCCCACTCCCTTCCCCTCTAGAACCCTCAGTTTGTTTTTCAGAGTCCATCGTCTCTCATGGTTCTTCTCCCCCTCCGATTTCCCCCCCTTCATTCTTCCCCTCCTGCTATCTTCTTCTTCTTCTTTTTTTTCCTTAACATATAATGTATTATTTGTTTCAGAGGTACAGGTCCGCGCTTCAACAGTCTTACACAATTCACAGCGCTCACCATGTGTTCTCTATTTTTAATGAAGAAAGTTTAATATAGATCCATCAGATCTAATTTTATACTGTTGGAATATCTTCTGTGATCATACTTATTTTTGTCCACTGAGAAAAGTAAATTAAAATCACCTTATACTAATTAATTAAAATCACCTAATACATTTCTGAATATTTTCCTTGCATCTGCCTTAATTTCAGCTTTGTGAGAGTTCCTTATGTGCTATCTAGAACTTAAATGCACATCTCTTATATATTCATTATGAATTTTACACTTCACATTATAAAGTGTCTTCTTGTCTCACTCAACTTTTTCCATTTGAATTTTACCTGTTTAATAATGGCGTTGTGATCTCTGCTTCTTTTTTATTTGCATTCTTTTGCTATGCTTTTCCCATCATTTTATTTTTTGAATAAATGAATGGACCTTTCTGAGTCACTCTATTTTAGGTGTTTTTTTGTATATTGCAAACAGCAGTTTTTCTTTCAATCTAACCTAAAACCATTTTAATTTTATATATCAGTTAAGCCCATTTATGATTAACATAGCAAATAGGTGCAGTGTAATTTGTGATTTGTAAGTAATATTATTTTGTTCAATATGCCATTTATATGAGTATTTCTTTTAAAAAATCTTTCATTGTGTCTCATGTTTTCCAAATTGCAGTTTTTCAGATATTTTAAAAGGTGTATATTTTGGGGTTGTCCTGATAATTTTATTCTTATATAATCCAATAAGTTTCCTCTTTAGGTAGTTTCTATCAGTTTGAACATCATAAAAGTGCTAGCATACCTCCTCTCCTCTCCTCTTCCATTTTCATTGTGTTTACCTTTGTACTCTTAAAGTGTTCTAAATATGAATACTTGTTTTGCCCATTTTGTGAGATAGCTTTAGATTCCCAGATATTATAGACAAGGCCATAAATAAGCTTATTCTATATCCTTAATCATTTTTCCATTCAATCTACAATTATTGAGAAATATATTTCTGTTTGTCAATTTCTTCTAATTCTGACTATATTTTCCTACATATTTTGTGGTATCTTTGTTAGGTGTAGACTGAGTCTGTTTTAGTATAATGTTCTAGTGACATCTTGGTATCATTATCCAATGATCGTCTTTGTTTCTACTAATGCCTTTGCTCTTGGACTATATGTTTAGGCATCAAAGTAATGACAAACCTTGTCTTCTGATAGTGTCTGTTTCATATATCTTATTGCATGTTTTGGTTTTAAACTTTTCATGTCTTTAGGTTTTCTTTGTGATTAATATGAAGAGCGTGTAACTGGATTTTGTGATCCCCTCCTACGGCTTCACGCTTCACTTTCCGCAGTTTCATGACACATGGTCAACTATCACCCACAAGTCAATGATCCTCCTTCTGACAACAGAAAGTCAGAAGGTCAATGGTAGTCTAATGCTAGGTCACAATGCCTACATAACTTGCCTCACTTAATCTCATCACATAGTCATTTTATCATCTCACATCATCATAAGAAGGGTGAGCACAGTACAATAAGGTATTTTGAGAGAGAGAAAGAATAGATAACTTTTATTACAGTATATTGTTACATTTGTTCTATTTTATTATTAGTTACTGTTGTTAATCTCTTACTGTGCCTAAATTACAAATTAAACCTTATTATAGGTATGTACATATAGAGAAAAGCAAAGTATACATGGAGTTCAGTTACTATCTGTGGTTTCAGGCATCCACTGGGGGGTCTTGGAACATATCCCCCACAGAGAAGGTTAGGAGAGCTATATTATTAATCCAATCTGAAAACCCCTTTCTTTTAACTTCAAATTTAAGCTATTTATATTTATTAGGATTACTAAACTATCTAGATTTGTTTCTACTATTGTTGTGTTTTCTATTTTGTTATGTTCTTTCTTTGCTTTTTTTCTCCTTTCATCACTTATATTAAATTGATTACATTTTTAAAGTATTCTCTAATTTCCTCTTACTGGCCTAAGGATTTAAGATTTTATTTATTTATTTGACAGAGAGAGACGCAGCAAGAGAAGGAACACAAGCTGGGGGAGTGGGAGAGGGAGAAGCAGGCTTCCGGCCGAACAGGGAGGCTGATGCAGGGCTCGATCCCAGGACCCTGGGATCATGACCCGAGCCAAAGGCAGACGCTTAATGACTGAGCCACCCAGGCACCCCCTGGCTTAAGGATTTTAAATTCTAATTATATTAGTTAAGAGTTACCCCTACACTTTTTAAAGTTTTTTATTTAAATTCAATTTAATTAACATATACTGCATTATTAGTTTCAGAGATAGAATTTAGTGATTCATCAGTTGCATATAACACCCAACACTCATCACATCAAGTGGCCTCCTTAATGCCCATCACCCAATTACCCCATCCCCCCACCCACTTCCCTTCAGCAACCCTCAGTTTATTTCCTATAGTTAAGAGTCTCTTATGATTTGCCTCCCTCTGTTTTCATCTTATTTTATTTTTCCTTTCCTTCCCCTATGTTCATCTGTTTTGTTTCTTAAATTTCACATATGAGTGAAATCCCATGGTATTTGTCTTTCTCTGACTGACTTATTCTGCTTAGCATAATACCCTCTAGTTCCATCCATGTCATTGCAAATGGCAAGAATTCATTTTTTTTTGATGGCTGAGTAATATTCCTGTGCGTGTGTGTGTGTGTGTGTGTGTGTGTGTGTGTACCACATCTTCTTTATCCATTCATCTGTCGATGGACATCTGGGCTTTCTCCATAGGTTGGCTATTGTGGACATTGCTGCTATAAACACCGGGGTGCGGGTGCCCCTTCAGTTCACTATGTTTGTATCCTTTGGGTAAATACCTCGTAGTGCAATTGCTGGGTTGTTGGGTAGCTCTATTTTTACCCCTACATTTTTAACATAGCTGCCTAACTGGCAACATCCGAAGTTAAACTCTACCCTCTTTCCAAATAAGACAAAGGCTTAAGAATGTTTTACTTTATCTGCCTCCTTCTCATGTTGTGATTGTTCTATCAGGGTCTTAAATTTAATGGTCATAACTG
Source organism: Callorhinus ursinus (assembly GCF_003265705.2). NCBI lineage: Eukaryota > Metazoa > Chordata > Mammalia > Carnivora > Otariidae > Callorhinus > Callorhinus ursinus. The sequence goes on along the minus strand of NW_027397121.1, from coordinate 7,558,214 downwards.
TTAGTGATTTTTATAGTCATTTTTCATTCCTCATTCTGATTTACCAATATTTTAGACAGATGTTTTGTTGTTATTGTTGTGTGTGTGTGTGTGTGTGTTTCTCATCTTTGCTTCCTGTGTCCCAAATTTTCTTGCTGAATTTAGTATCCTTATGTAAGTGGTAATAAAAGAAAAACAAATGACAACTACCATATGATGTCACTTTTTATCCATAAGATTGACAAAACCTAATTTCACAACATTCCATGTTGATGAGAATGTGGGAAAACAGATAAACTCATATATTGCTGATGGAACTGCGCATGAATACAACCTCTATGAAGGCAATTTTGCAACATATATCAATATTAGTAATGTATATACACTTGGACTCAGCAACTCCCCCTTTAGAATTTTATCCTATGGATATTCTTGCACATGTGTATTATAATGTCTATACAAGGCATTGCTTATAATAGCTAAAGACTTCCAGTAACCTAACTACCCATCAATAGAAGACAAGCTAAATGAAATACGGCACTTCCATAAAATAGAATGCTATATAGTCATGTATTTCTAAGTATAAAAACTAAAGTTCAGAACAGTGGATCTAAGGACCTGCTATTTGTAAAAATAGGGAACAAGAACATATACACATATTTGCTTAAATATACATGAAATTTCCCTAGAAGGATAAACATAAAGCTTGGAGCATGGATTGTGTATGCAATCTCACATATGCATCGAGAAAAGTAAAATTAAACCTTGTTTCCCATGGCAAACCACGGGAAGGATGGGAGAGAGGGTTTCCTCTGCATAGCTTTTTGTGGCTTTTGAATTTTATATCACATTAATATATTGCCTATTCACATAAATCATATCTTTAAGAAAGAATAGTAGGAGGGTAAGCAGATAGAGGGAGTATAGGCAACTCTTCTGAGGAGTTTTGTAGTAAAGCTGGGCAGAGTCCACCTTTTCCAAGCTTGGTGACCCAGGCAATGTACCTAAACCTCCATTTTCTCATTCTTAGAATTGATATAGTAATATCTGCCACATAGGATTATCTTGAAGAAAAAGTACAAAGATATACATCAGGCACTTAGCATAGCACTTGAATGATTATTGTCATTAAAGTTATTACAATTCATAAGTCCATAAAACTCTAGGTTCAAAACCCAGTATTTCCTAGGATCACGAGATGGGCATCAGACTCAATCAGATGGGTGCTTTTTTGGCTCACTCAGCGCCAAAAACCAGGAAGATCTTTTGTTTTGCTTACTCCCTACTCCTTTCTCCAAAATTCTGACAACTGCACTCTTCCTCCTCTTGAACCACACTGCCATGTGGACTGCAGGTGGCTACCTACTCCGCTGGGGAATAAAGGACTTGAAATTCAACACCATTTCCACACTGGGCAAAGCAGATGGGGTGGGAGGTGGTCCAGGGGCTCCAAAGAAATCTATGAGAGTTTCTTAGGTTTACCCTCTCCATTCATACCATCCTTTGGCAAGAGTAAAATACAACCGAAGGGAAAGATGCCGAAAGTAAGTGAAAAGAAGGGGAAGTTAAGGGGCAGGCAGATCAAATGGTGTTCAAGGGGAGGTGAGGTGAATGAAAAGAACCAGAACTTGGGAACAGACTAGAATTACCCATATCTGTGGTTACCAGACAGACCACACTTGTAGGCATTTGCCGAAGTTCCACACTTTGACCTCCAGGGAACATTTCCAGAATGTGTCCCTGACATAAGGCCTACTTGGGAGTTTCCCTGAGATAACCAACTTTCGAGACATCCTAAGATCCTGAGGTCTGCTGCATCTTTCTGAACTGCCCATCTGGATGCCTGTTTTCTTCCCAGTTCAATCACTGAGTAGCCCTGTGATTTCAGGCCAGTTCTCCTTTCTGTAAAGTAAGATTTGACTGCTATGTTACTTTTAAGATGCCTTCCAGGCTTAAACTATTCGGAGTCTTTGGGTGTCATACTGAGGATAGCAAAGAATTTTAACAGATCATCTTCTTCCATGAGGGCAACAGTCTCCCTAAGGTTGGGAGATATAGGAATGATTATTCCCATTGTATAAGTAAAGGAAGGATGTTTGGTTGAAAGGGGAAGGAATTAGGCTAGACTTCTCTGTCCTGTGGGTATTTCTCGAGACACAAACAGCAGAATGAAGCAAAGGCTTATCTGCATGAAAAAGCTCCCTACTCTCACCCTGCCTCTTTCCCAACAGTTACCAGGCAGAGAAAAAAAAAAATTGCAAAACATAAGTTCTTGCTAGTTCATTGCTAGAGCTGGAAAGTACCTGGTGTTTCTGGGAATGTGAAAGTTTCTCTTTCCTAGAATAGGAACCTTCAAAGGTAACTCCCTCCCAAAAGGCAGTAATGTACACAGCTCTGAATTCTCAGTGGTTGGCGTATAGAAAGGACAGAGAAGATTTACTCATTTGTGCAACAGACATTGGCTTATTGTCTGCTATGAATCGACAACCTGTACCAGGTTGTCAATATAAAGCTTAGTAGGACATATGGCCTTCCCCCCAGGAGCTCATGGTCTAGTGGGAGAACAGAGAGGTGGGAGGATAAGGAGTTTATTACAGGCTGTGAAATAGGTAAACGCTCGGGGGATAGAAGCACATGGAAAGGACACTTTCTCCTGACTGAGATCAGGAAAGGCTTCCTGGAAGACCTGACCCCTGAGTTAAACCTTGAAGGACTTGGGGTAAATCGGGAAGGGTGGTTCAGGAAACAGCAAGAACACACCATATGCAAAGGCACAAAGTTGCTGCAGGAGTTCAATGCAACAGGAAAGGGTGCTGCAAATGAGCTGCACAACCTTGCATGCTGTGAGGAAGATCTGAGCAGAAAGGAATGAAGAGCGCTTGAAAAACTTTACGGAAGTGACGTCATCTTATGTGTCTGCTAGAAAGAAAAATTACTTCACAAAGAATGGCTGGAAAAGGTGAACCAATGGTGGGGAAACCTCTTTGGAAATGAGATCGTCTAAGACTAAATGAAAGTTTATAATAACAATGGGACTAGAGAGAAGGCAGTGGATTCAGAGCTATTTACTGGATCTGAGTATGAATTCGAGATTATGAACACATGATGTCATATAATTTATTGGCTGAGATTGTGGACCCGGGTCAGGCCTGGATTCAACTCCAACTCCACCACTGTATAACCTTGGAAAAGTTATTTAATCTCTTTGAGACTCAGTTTCCTCATCTGTAAGATGGGAATAATAATAACCAACCTCACAGGGTTGAGGAAAAGGACTAAATATGATAATGCCTGAAAAATATTTAGCATAGTTCCTATTCATATTAAAACTCTACAAATAGTAGATATTACCAATGTTTTATTAACACTGTTAATTAGGAAACTGTGTTCTACCCCTCCATAAACTAACTTCCCCCAAAATATCAGACATCAGTGCAAATAGAGAAAGATACAGAAAGGCAACCTCATGAATATTTATGTCATATTCGCTAATATTTATCTCAAAGTAGAGACAAGACACAGATAGGTAGCTGGCAAAATAGTAGCTATGGTGACCTCTGGGAAGTGAAACAAAGGTTAATTTTACTTTTCTCGATGCATATGTGCTATTTACATAATAAGGAAAATATTTTTAAATAGATGTATTATGCCACAATACACTACTCAGCACCAGGGAAATGATCTTGGAAACAGACGGCACCCCCCTCCCCCTCACTCCCAGCCCCAATAGGAGCACACACGGTCCAAACTTCCACCCAGCCTCCAGCTTCATGAACAACTACCCAGGGGCACAAGCCCAGGGAAACTCCGAGCACGAGCTACTCTGGGTCACAGAGATGGCCATGAGAAGGGCCCGGGGACGGGGCCTCAGTCCTCCAGTAGCTGCTGCACCAGGCGGGAATAGAGGTCCTGGCCCTCCATGAGCTGTGCATGCTCCAGCAGCTCTCCCTGCCTGAGCACCAGGATCTGGTCAGCACTCTGCACCGTCTGCAGCCTGTGAGCGATCACCAGCACCGTTCGGTCTCCATGGGATTTCCAGTCCTGCAGCTGAAGGGAGAAGATCATAATGCCTCAGAAAGGTAAGAACAGGGGCACTTGGGTGGCTCAGTTGGTTAAGTATCTGCCTTAGGCTCAGGTTATGATCCCGGGGTCCTGGGATCACGGCCCAAGTTGGGCTCCCTGCTCATCAGGGAGTCTGCTTCTCCCTCTCCCTCTGCTGTTCACCCTGCTTGAGCTCTCTCACTTGCTCTCTCTCTCTCTCTCAAATAAATAAAATCTCTAAAAACAAAAAAAAAAAATAGGGGCGCCTAGATGGCTCAGTTGTTAAGCGTCTGCCTTCGGCTCAGGTCATGATCCCAGGGTCCTGGGATCGAGTCCCGCATCGGGCTCCCTGCTCGGCAGGGAGTCTGCTTCTCCTTCTGCTCCTCCCCCCACTTGTCCTCTCTCTCTCTGTGTGTCCCTTTCTCAAATCCTTTGAAAATAATAATAATAAAGGTAAGAACAGGATGGGCACCATATCCCCACTGGGCACCATGTCTTGTGGCATGGGGTAAAGAAGGGGTGAAAGATGAGAAAGTCGGAAAGAGTGAACGATAGAGTCTGCACTGCCCTTCACTCTCAGCTGTCCTACTGCAGGAGGCACATAGAAAAGGGAGCTGTGGACAAAGAGGGGGTGTTCCCACACCCCATACTCTCCACTCCACTCCCCACCCCCTGCGAAAGCACAGACACTCTTCCATTCGTCTTGCCTCTGCCCAATTCTGCATAGGCTGCTCCTTCAACCGTGACGCTCAGGTCGCACTGCGCCGCCCTCCCACACTGGTACTCACGGCCTGCTCACACTGGACGTCCAGGGCACTGGTGGCTTCATCCAGGATGAGGACTCGTGGGTCCCGCACTAGGGCCCGGGCAATGGCCAGACACTGTTTCTGTCCCGCAGCCAACTGGTTCCCTTTTTCCCCTACATCTGAGGAAACGGAGAAATACCTTTCCTCAGACACAAGTGTCCACGACAACATCCTCCCCACGAGCAGGGGCAAGTGCACAGCTGGTCTTTCCACCAGCACCCATCAGGAGGCATGAGAGCCGGTGTCAGGAGGGCAGGGGTGGACACCTGCTGGGGTGGCCCTCGGAGAGGGAGCACAACTACCCCGTGGCCGTTGGGAACAAAGACTCCCTAACAGGACGGGCAACTAGAGAGCTCCTGGTGCCGGGGAAGGCGGGGAAGTGGGAGCCAAGCAAAGGGCAAGGAAAGAGCAGACACAACCCGCACCCCCAAGAAGCAGCTCCAGTTCCTCTTCTGACTGAAGGTACCTGTATACAGCCCCCGCTCCATCTCCTGTATGAAGCCGGCCGCGCTGGCGGCCTGGGCAGCTGCCATCACCTTCTCATCACTGCAGCTCTTCAGCCCGTACGCAATGTTGTCCCTCACAGAACCAGAGAAGAGCACAGGCTCCTGCCCCACCGAAGTCACCTGTGCAGAGAGAGGGGATGGGAGCAGCGGACGGTGCCTTAACCCCCATGGCAGGGATCTTCTTTTCCTCCTGGTCTAGCTCCCTCAGAATGGGCTCCTTGTGTTTCTTCCCACGGCTCTCCCACACTCTCTGGACCCGCTTCTTCCCTCCTATCTCCTGTCCCTCTTCTTCCTCTGCCACCACCCACCTGTCGGTGCAGGTAGCAGTGTTCATACTGGGAGATGGGCTTCCCATCCAGCAGCAGCCTGCCCCCCGTGGGCTGGTACAGATTCTGCAGCAAGGCGGCCACTGTGCTCTTCCCGGACCCATTGGGCCCCACCAGAGCCGTCATCTGGCCAGGACGGAGGGTGAACGTCAGCCCCTAGAAAAGCCAGGAAACAGTCAGAGGCTTGCCTCCGGGCCCTCCCCGTCCCGTTCTGCCGGAGGGAAGATCCACTTCTCAGAGGCAAAGGATCTACAGGCCGCGCTGCCGGGGAGCGCGTGGGGCCCGGGTTTCCTCCCCGCGGCCCCTTTCAGGCAGGCACCTTGAGCACAGGCTGGTCGGGGCGGTTGGGATACGCGAAGGACACGTCTTGGAATTCCACCAGCCCCCGCAGAGTGGGAGGGGCCAGCGTCCCGGGCGGGGGCAGCTTGGGCTTTCGGTCCAGGTACTGAAACACCTTCTCCGCAGCCCCGACGTTGCTGAGCATATCGCCACACATGTAAACCAGGGACTGGAAAACAGGAACGGAGGGGTCAGCTAATCAAATGCAGCTTCATCAGAAACCAGCTCCCCAGCTCCTCCCTGCCACACACCGCCGGGCCAAGCTTCTCCTCCCCTCATCCAAAAAGGATTCCCTACCCCTAAATGTGCAATTTAGATGGAATTTAAAGGCAACCCAATACCCCAGCAATGTAAAGGATGGAGAGGTCCGTACTTAATTTGCAATGTAAAGGGTGGAGAGGTCCATACTCCTCCCGTTCAGCGCTACTTCTATCCCCAGACCTTCCAAAGCCCATTCTGTATTACTCGCGCACAGCTCTGTTTTGCCTAGCTGGACAGGGGGCTCCTTAAAAGCAGGCACGGTGCCCACCTCATCTTTGCAGCCACCAGAGTGCCTAGCCCCGCTCTCCATACATAAAAGATGGTTCACAAATACCTAGGAAAATTATAAAATAACGACCAAGATGAAGTAATGATTTATTTTTGAAAACTGGTAAATATAGGGAAAGAACTAAATGCTATTCTGCCTTTCCTACTCAAACTGTACCAGTGGGTTACCAAAGAGTAGACGAGGGTAAGTCTCCCTGGATAGATGTATTCAAGCTAATAAGTGGAGGAATGGTAGAGTGTCACCGTCTTGCAGCCCCTCATGATTTTAATGGATCTAGGCATTGGGGGTTAACGGCTGATCCTACCAGACATGCACGAGAGAGAGAAATGTAATATATACACATATGTTACATGGATGAGACAAGTGGAAATATAACCCCTGTATTTGATGAATTTTAGGAATTACTGTTATACTTTTTTGGTGTGAGAAGGCCTTCGTGGTTATATTTTTTTAATGTTTATGTTTTAGAGATACGCCCTGATGCATTTACAGATAAAACTGTATCTTGAATTTGCTTCAGAATCATATGGGTGGGGATACAGTTGAAACAGAATGGCCATGAGTTGATAATTTTAAAGCAGGTGATGGGTACATGCAGGTTCATTACAGTTTATCTTTTTTTTTTTTTTTTTGCGTATGTTTGAAATTCTCCATAATACAATGAGTTGGGATTTGGTTTGGTTTTGTATTTTTAAGGGATGCAAATAAAGGCCAAGGCCCAGAGGCCAGAGAGAAAAACAGGGGGGGCCGTGGGGGGGGGGGAGAAGAGTATGCCCAGGCTCCTGACTCACCTGCACATAATGGCCCGTGTCCTCCTGGTAGAGCAGGAAGGAGAGCAGCCCACCTTGGGTGAGGTCCCCAGCCAGGATCTGCTGCAGCCCACAGTTCAGCATCAGCACCTGCATCCCCAAGTGCAGCATCTGCAGGGCAAGAAGAAAGCACTAAGAGTCCACTCCTACCACAGCGGGGAACCCATTGCCTTCCCTGCCCCTCCCTGGCTCCTAGCCCCAGCCACGCAGCCTCCTCACCCTCTGAAAGAGTAAGTAGAGGGCACATTCCAGGTCTCGTTGCCACCACAGCTGCCGGCACCGCTCCAGGGCCTCCTCATAGAGACAGCACTCATGCTCCTCAGCCCCAAAACTGCGCACCGTCTGCAGCCCTCCAACTGCCTCCTGCACCACCTGTCCTGCTTTCGCCACAGCATTCTGGATCTCACGAAGCACAACCTGCAAAAGTGAGCCAGGGGATGTAAGGGGCTGATGGGGCAGAAGACAGGAGACCCCCCCACCATGTCTCATCCCGCCCCGGGGATGCTCCCCCGAGCTACCTAAAACTATCTAACCATTCTCTTTCCCTCTTCCTTACATTTCTTTCCAGAAGGACTAATGAGAGTAGAGAGGGAGGGAACAAAATATTACGGAGCTCTCAGTGCTGGGTAGTGTAGGGGATACAGGTGATTTTTGCTCCTTCATTTAAGGGAAGTCACACCACCCTCGGTGTCTGAACGAAGGCAGAAGGGATCATTTTCCTAAGTGGCCACAGCTAGTTAACAAAAGGTGGGACTGTAACTCAAAATGGATCAAAAACCTAAACCAGAGCTAAAACCATAAAACTCTTAGAAGAAAACATCAGGGCAAAGCTTCATGACACTAGATTTGGTGATGATTTCTTGGATATAAATCTAAAGTACAGGCAACAAAAGAAAAAAACAGATAAATTGGTCTTCATCAAAATTAGAAACTTTTGTGTATCAAAGGACTCTATCCACAGAAAAGGAACCCCACCGAATGGGAGAAAACATTTCCCAAATCATGTATCTGATAAGGGGCTAATATCCAGAATAGTGAAAGAAGTGCTACAATTCAACAAGTAAAACACAATGCAATTTAAAAAATGAGCAAAGAACTTAGACATTTTTCCAAAAAAAGATATAAAAATGGCCAACAAGCACGTGAAAAGATGTTCAACACCACTAGTCACTAGGGAAATGCAAATCAAAACCATGGTGAGCCATCACCTCACAAAAATTAGGATGGCTGTTATTTTTTTAAAAGTGGGGCATATATGTATACAGAGGAATTTTACTCAGCCATAAAAAAAAAGAAGGAAATCCTGCCATTTGCAACAACATGGATGGACCCTGAGGGCATTATGCTAAGTGAAATAAGCCAGGCAGAAGACAAATACTGTATGATCTCATTTATATGTGCCATCTAAAGAAAAAAAAATTCACAGAAAAGGAGATCAGATTTGTAGTTACCAGAGACCAGAGGCAGGGGTGGGGATTGATTGGAGGAAGGTGGTCAAAAGGTACAAACTTCCAGTTATAAGATAAATAAGTACTGGGGAATGTAATAAAGAAGAAACAAACAGAAGATAACAAGCGTTGGAGAAGGATGTGGAGAAATCGAAACCCTTGTGTATTGCCAAGGGGAATGTAAAATGGTGCAGGCTCTGTGAAAACAGTATGGTGGCAGCTCTTCCAAATATTAAAAATAGAATCACCATAGGATCCAGCAGTTCTACCTCTGGGTATACACCCAAAAGAACTGAAAGCAGAGACTCGAACAGATATTTGTACACCCATGTTCACAGCAGCATTATTCACAATAGCCAAAAGGTGGAAGCATCCCAAGCATCCAGCAACAGACAAATGGATAAACAAAATGTGGTCTGTGCATCATTGGAGGATTAGCCTTAAAAAGGATGAAAATTCTGACACGTGCTACAACAGGGATGAACCTGGAGGACATTACGCTAAATGAAATAAGCCAATCACAAAAAGATAAATACTGGATGATCCCACTTACATGAGATACCGAGAGTAATCAAATTCATAGAGACAGACAATAAACTGGTCATTGTCAGGGGCTGGGAGTAGGGGAAGTGGGCAGTTATTATTTAATAGGTACCGAGTTTCAGCTTGGGAAGATGAAGAAAGTTCTGGAGATGGATGGTGGTGATCCTTGCACAACAGTGTGTATGTACTTAATGCCACTGACATGGCACAATTAAAAATAGTAAAAATGGTAAATTTTATGTTATGTATACTTTTTTTCCCATAGCTATCTTTGGATCTCTATTTTCCCACATAAATTGTTTTTATTAATATATAATGTATTATTTGTTTCAGGGGTACAGGTCTGTGATTCATCAGTCTTACACAATTCACAGCGCTCACCATAGCACATACCCTCCCCAGTGTCCATCACCCACCCACCCCCTCCCTCCCACCTCCTCCCCTCCAGCAACCCTCAGTTTGTCTCCTGAGATTAAGAGTCTCTTATGGTTTGTCTCCCTCTCTGGTTTCGTCTTGTTTCATTTTTCCCTCCCTGCCCCTATGACCCTCTGTCTTGTTTCTCAAATTTCACATGTCAGTGAGATCATATGATACTTGTCTTTCTCTGACTGACTCACTTCACTTAGCATAATCCCCTCCAGTTCCATCCGCGTCATTGCAAATGTTATGTATACTTTACCACCATTTTTCTAAAAAGAGAGAAAGCGGAGCTGATATTCAGACTCAGGACTTCCTGACTGCACTTTCCACTTTCTCTACACTCCATCCAAATTCCTTTCTAATCAGGGGAAAACTCTACCTAAAAATCCTCTAAGACAGCATTTTTAATCCTTTGTGGGGAAGGTATGGACAGACCCCTTTGAGAATTTGGTAAGAAGCTATCCTGTTCCCACCTCCCACACTCTTGGTGGGAATGCAAGCTGGGGCAGCCCCTCTGGAAAACAGTGTGGGGGTTCCTCAAACAGTTGAAAATAGAGCTACCCTATGCCCCAGCAATTGCACTACTGGGTATTTACCCCAAAGATACATCGGGGTACGTGCACCCGATGTTTATAGCAGCAATGTCCACAATAGCCAAACTGTGGAAAGAGCCAAAATGTCCATCGACAGATGAATGGGTAAAGAAGAGGTGGTATATATACACAATGGAATATTATGCAGCCATCAAAAGGAATGAGATCTTGCCATTTGCAACGACGTGGATGGAACTGGAGGGTGTTACGCTGAGTGAAATAAGTCAATCAGAGAAAGACATGTATCCTATGACCTCACTGATATGAGGAATTCTTAATCTCAGTAAACAAACTGAGGGTTGCTGGAGTGGTGGGGGGTGGGAGGGATGGGGTGGCTGGCTGATAGACATTGGGGAGGGTATGTGCTCTGGTGAGCGCTGTGAGTTGTGCAAGACTGTTGAATCACAGACCTGTACCTCTGAAACAAATAATACATTATGTGTTAAAAAAAAAAAAAAGAAGAAGATAGCAGGAGGGGAAAAATGAAGGGGGGAAATCGGAGGGGGAGACGGACCATGAGAGACGATGGACTCTGAAAAACGAACTGAGGGTTCTAGAGGGGAGGGGGGTGGGAGGATGGGTTAGCCCGGTGATGGGTATTAAGGAGGGCACGTACTGCATGGAGCACTGGGTGTTGTACGCAAACAATGAATCATGGGACGCTATATCAAAAACTATTGATGTAATATATGGTGATTAACATAACATAATAATAAAAAATAAAATAAAATGAGGCTTATAATTGTGGGGGGAAAAAAAGAAGTTATCCTGTTCCCAGAAAAATGCTCTCTCTTCTTCTCTCTCATACACACACACACACACACACACACACACACACACTTACATAAAATCCCAGGGGTCAGCACCCTTCTCAAGCCTGTCAGAACTGCTGCTCTTGAGGCTGAGAAGAGAAGACCTCTGGAGAGTTTTCTTCTGCCCCGGGGATTCCCTAACGTCCCCACATACCTGATGGCGGACATCGTACACTTTTTGAGCCGTTACTGCCAGAGGCACCTTGAGCAGAGAGAGGAGGGCGAGTCGCGGGGACAGGCTGAGCATGAAGCTATACAGCCCCACCACTTTGACCAGGCTTCGCAAGAACACGTTGGCATTAAGAGCAAGCCAGTTGCTCATCAATTTGGTATCGGAGTTCAGCCTCGAATTCAGCTCCCCTGGGGACGACAGAGCTGGTGAGGAAACTCTGCGTAATGCAGAACCCCCCGAGACTGACCCCAACCCTCCCCATTGACACAAGCCCATCTTCTAAACACCCCCCCCCTCACTTGCAGAGTCTGGGGGAGGCGACCTCACTGTCCCATCCCAAAAGAGAACTCAGCAGCTCTTCAGCAGCTCCTGGCACAGCGAGCGGAAGAGAGGCTGTTTACGGGGTACCCGGAAGGTAGAGAGGCAAGAAATGTCCAGGGGAATCCCAGACCTGGACTCCAGGCCCCACCTGTCTTAGTATCCTGGAAGAAACTGAGGTCCTGGCGCAGAAGGGAGGAGAAAAGCAGCTGCCGGACCCGCATATTGATTCTGGACATGGTGAAGGTGAAGCAGCTTCCCCGGCAGCCGGCACACAGGGAGCTGCGGAGGAAGGAGGGTACAGGGCTGAAGCGGACATGGGCGCACGGGAGGGAACGAGCGCGGGAAGCAGAGGAGAAAGCACAGAATGAAAAGAAATACAAGGCCGGGGAAAGTGTACTAGGAGAGGCAGAAGAGAGGCAGAGAGAGAGGGAGACAAGGGGAGGGGCAGGAATGAACAGAGGGAAGAAAAACAGAACAGGGAGAGCTAGACGTGGGAACAGAATCATAACACATACAAATTCACGAGTATCTCTGGAGCTCACTCCGTGCTAGACACAGGGAAGACTATGACAGAAATGAAGAGATGTTGTCCAGAGAAATAGCCTATGGCCTCCTTCAGTGCTGTCCCTCTACTGTCCCCCTCTGTCTTGGTCTCTTTCCTCCCCACCCCAAAGTCTTTCTTCCTACTTTACTGGGGGAACTGCAGCAATGAATTCCCTTGGCCTCCCCTTCTCTGGAGCCCCGGAGACACGCTGTTCCCTCATCTCTATTGTCCCTGGAGTTGAGCATTCCTCTTAGGCCAACCATTTATACAACTAAACTTAAAGGAAAAATGTGAAAACAGAGAAGCAAGTATTTCACAAAATATGGTTTCTATGTTTAGAAGGTTGTTGGGCTAGTCAGACATAAAATGAGGAGAGTTTGAACTCCAGCGATCACAGTGAGAATGGCCAGAAAAGCGCCACAGGAGAAATACTTTGAAAGCAGAAAATGATGGGGCTAGTGTCTGAACATCAGAAAGGCATCAACAATACTGATGCTTGGAGCCCAGGAAACTGATTGTTTCGTACACGGGAATAAGAGAGGGAGGCACTTTCAACAAGACCAGGAGGGAGTGTAATACATTTGAAGCTCTGGGCGTGTGGAGTGTAAGATGACAGTGGGTTGTCCAACGGAAATGTCAAGAAGACAACTGGACTCCAAGACTAGAGCTGGGTGTAGAAATATGGGTCTGGGAGTCACTTCTGAGGAACTGGTTTCAGCAAAGAGTAGCAAGTATGGATTAGAAGCCTAATGTCAGGTAAGTATGGTGAAGGAAAGAATGAACAGATGAGTGTGTGAAATAGAATGGCGAATAAACAAATTCACACATATTTTGGCTGAAGTATTTTATGCTTCGTGTACTAAAGGATCTGAAAACAGAGTTAGGAAATGCTAGGTCCCTGTAAAGGTGAAGGGCTAGCAAATGAACCCCATCAAGCATCACCTACCTCCCAATGGAGAAGAGACACATGAAAAAGATGGTGCTGGCAAAGGCATCAGGGTCAAAATCACCTCTCAGGATGTCAATGACATGACCCGAATAGTAAGGGATGACTGTCTCACCTGAAAGAGGCATGAAGGAGAACGGATGAACATGCTGGCACCAAGGGTCTTTGCCCACCTCCAATTCCCAATGCCCTCCTCCTGACTCACCCAGCACGGCAGCAATGAGGAAGCAGAAGGCTGCAACAAGATAAGGCAAGTCCGGCCAGGAGAGCTTCAGCAGCCTCCACATCAAGTCTCTGTTGTTCTCCTGGCCCTGCTTCCTCTCCTGGGCTTCTGGGGAGCTCAGCAGAGCCCACATGGCCCAGCTTAGCCACGCAGCCGCATACCCCACCAGCAGCCAGCTCCAGGGGGCTGAAGCCACTCTGACTGGGGGAGCACTCAAGGCCCTTGGGACCAGGGCCCTCAGGGAGAGAAACAGCGGGGTCCCCAGGCAGAGCGGGGGCAGCAGTGTTCCCACAAATCCCAGCAGTCCTCCCACCTTTAGCAGCCACCAGAGCCCTCCAAGTCGCAGGGTCCCCTCCAGCCACAGGCCTGGAAGCCCCGGGGGAAGGAGAGCCCCCAGAGTCCCCTGAAGCAGCCAGAGTAGAGCCAAGTCGGCAAGCAGCAGGAAGGCGCAGGGTCTCAGGTCAGGGAACCGCATGGTGTTATCTAGGGGTAGAAGATGAGGAATTACAGAGCTGGGGTCCCCATCCTCGCCTCTATGCTCACCACCCTGACTCCGCTCAACCCGTCCATCAGCTTCTCATTTTACCCACCCCTACCCTGAATGATCCCCTGGGTCCCCGGTGCCCATCAGTACGGCCCGCTTCCGACAGAAGGCATTCTGCCTGTCAGAGGGATACTCATCCTTTAAAAAAAAAAAAAAGTGACACCCCCCCTCCCCCTACGCCACACCCCCACCGGCCCGCCGCCGCCGAGTTCCGAGGAGCCGCCCTGCCGTCCCCACCCGCCTCCCTTGCACTACCCGGGAGGCCAGAGGGACGGGAGGCGGGGGGCGCGGAGTGGGCGGCGGGTTGGGATGCGTCGGTTAGCGCTCCAGGCTTCCGGCCGTACGAACTCACCGGCGGCGGCTTCGGGACTGCAGCTCCGGGGAGGGTCTTTCGGCTACGTGCCTCGCACCGATCTTTGAGATCCGCTCGCGCTGGCTCACCTTCGTTCTCCCCTCTGTGGTGCCCGAGGCACTCTGCAAGCGGGGGCGTCCCGGCGCCCGCCGCTTTCGCTTTCGCTTCCCCAGACCGAGCCCCGGTTCCGGGCAGGGCGGCCACCGGCGGGGGACGCGCGACACCTGCCGTCCGCGGAAGCCCGGGACCGAGGCGGGCGCGCACGCGCCCCGACGCGCAGTGAGTCTTTCGCGGTTAGCAACCGTTACTCTGGATCAGAAAACTCCTGCAAGTGTTTTAAATTGTCATTAACTAAAACAAAGCTATTTCAAGGATTGAGATGTTTTGTAATTGGAGAACCACTGGATTTTCTTGCCTCGAGCTCTGATCCTGTTTTGAGAACTGCCTCTTCCTCCATCCAAAGCTCCTGTTTTAGGGTCTGGGATCAAAACAGAGCCAGATTCTGAGCGAGAAACACTCAGGACCTCTCCTAAATAGGAGGTCCCAGACACTTTCACCAGGGCCTAAGTGGGTTTCCACTTACACAGATTTTGAGCTGAAAGGCCCTGATTCTTTATATTCATCCTCAACACAGCTCCTTGAGCAGAGCTCATGTTCGGGTGCTTCTAGGTGTGTGTTTCGGATTATGTCTTGGGAGCATCTCTGGTATATGAGGAGGATGGACTTTGTTTCCTGGTCTATTTTAACATTGATTAAGCAGTAGACAGGATTCTACAGGTCCTGCCTGACCCAGAGCCCATCTATGGAACATGCTGGTTTGTTTATTCCAGAAATAACTCTTCAGATTGAAACTATCCCCCCAACTCAAAATACCCCCAAAGGAAGGATCACTTGGATTCCAAACCACCCCTTTGAAATATTACTGGCATGTTTACCAATGAGGCACTTCTGGTTTAAAGGGTGGGTGGTGTATTTGAAGTAGAGGATTATTAAAATTTCTCCAACCGTGCGATTCTGAGATTTTAAGAATCTCTCCCTAATGGAAAAAAAAAAAAGCTCCCTGTTCAGCTGCTAACTACTTTCAAGTTTTTTCTTTGACTAACTCTCCCTAAGAGGGGACATCATCCATGCTTCTTGCATGATTCAGAAAATCTCATTATGTCTGTCTCATTTTCCTAACCTGCTTACTTTTTCCTCATATTTCCCTCTTCAAGGAGGGAGTCCTCTTCCTCTTCAATCATGGTCCTGTCATCTTGCAACTGAGCATGACACATCATGAAATTGAACCCCTAATGTCCATCTTTGCATTCAATATCCAGTATCTCCAAAGTGTTATTTGAGGTAAATGTACCATGTTTCCAATCACCATATACACATGAGGTGGAAGCTTTTTCATCTGACTCCACAATGTCAAAAACAGTTGTTCTGGTACCCTACTCCCAGACACCCAAACCATTAACAATGAACCACACAGGAGTCTTCAGGTTGTGTCCCTATAAAAAGGACCCTAATCTAAATTACATGGCAAATATGTGTCCACAGACCTTGACCGGCCTTCCTGAGGGTATGGAGAGATGAGTGTGGAAGGAAAACCCAACAGAAATATTTGGTGAGGCCCCATTTTTTACGCTGGGGTTCGGGTCTGTTCTCAGGGAAAGCGTCTCTATTTCCTGCCCCCTCCCAACAACAACCCCAGCCCCAAGCCCACTCAGCCACAACACAGAGGCATTTATAACCATTTTCCTTTATTGTGCTTAGTGGGGCACCCAGAGGTTGGGGTAGGGGGAATGCTCCTTGAAACAGAGAACACGCAAAAGGGTAAACTCCACCTTACCCCACTGGCCACTGGTTCTCCCCCTCAGGGCTCAGGTTAAGGCTCCCCTTTCCTGTGGGGTGTAAGCTAGCCCAGGTTCCTGAGTTGGTCAGGCTCTACCAGAAAAGGCGTGCCTAGCCTCGGCAGTTACTGACTGGTCTCCCGGTACTGGAGCAGCAGGTCACTGACGTCTGTACTTTCCACTTTCACCCAACCATCTTCCTTCATGTGGTACACTGTGGACAAATGAGAATGAACAGGGAGTCACCTTTCACTCCAGCAAGTTCCTGTTAATGGTGTTATGTGGAAAGGTGACAATAACATACTCCCAAACATACGCTCAACACATACTTGTTTACTACCACTTCAGTGCCCCCCTTTGGATGCTGAAAATCTCTTCCCCATGCCTGGGCAGCTCAGTCAATTAAGCCTCTGACTCTTGGTTTTGGCTCACTTCAAGATCTCAGGGTCATGAGATCGAGCCCGCATCAGGCTCCACACCCAGCATGGAGTCTGCTTGAAGTTTCTCTCCCTCTGCCTCTCCCCACACTCGCATGCCTTCTCTCTCTCTCTCTCTCTCTCAAATAAATAAATAAATCTGAAAGAAAGAGAGAGAGAAAGAAGAAAGAAAGAAAGAAAGGAAAGAAAGAAAGAAAAAGGAAGGAAGGAAGGAAGGAAGGAAGGAAGGAAGAAAGGAAGAAAGGAAGAAAGGAAGAAAAGAAAGAAAGAAAGAAAGAAAGAAAGAAAGAAAGAAAGAAAGAAAGAAAGAAAGAAAGAAAGAAAGAAAGAAAGAAAGAAAGAAA
>NW_027397121.1:7387291-7541314 GCF_003265705.2 Callorhinus ursinus | reverse complement strand
AAAGAAAGAAAGAAAGAAAGAAAGAAAGAAAGAAAGAAAGAAAGAAAAGAAGGAAAACCTCCTCCCTACCACTTTGTCTCCTGTAACTCTCCCAATCTCGGATGCCCCTTCCCCACCCAGGGGTGCGGTAGCATTGGTCTCTTACTGTTGACAACACCTCCAGAATAGCTGTCTCGGTGGGTGGCATAAACAATAGCCCTGCGGCCCAGTTCATAGGCCTCTTCAGGGCTAAGATCAGGCCGATAGCCGCTATCCATGACCCCATAGGCATAGGTATTCCCACTGCCAGTGGAGAACATATTTCCTGAGAGCCGAGTCCCATTTTCATTCACATAGTAGAGTCCAGGACCCTATAGGAAGCAAGAAGTTTCCCAGAGGGAGTTTTCAGTAACATACAGGTTCAAGTGTGAGCCATAAAAAGTGGGTAGAAGAATAAGAATTACGCGGGAACATTTGAACCAAGACAACATTTTAGTAACAATCATAGACCT
The DNA here is from genome assembly GCF_003265705.2 of Callorhinus ursinus. NCBI lineage: Eukaryota > Metazoa > Chordata > Mammalia > Carnivora > Otariidae > Callorhinus > Callorhinus ursinus. Next base: position 7,540,823 of record NW_027397121.1, on the reverse strand, counting down.
TTAGGGGGAAAACGTGGGAATCAGCTATTTTATCCAAAGGAACAAGCTTACGAAATAATGGTCCACATCTAGACCCAGAAATAATAGTCCATGGATAATGCTGGAACGGTTCTATAACCCAGTGTTCTATGTGCCACGCATCTTACAGGGGAGGGCGTGGGAGTGTACGATGAGGAACCCGGTGTCCTATCCGTCGTGGGGGAATAGGGAGAATGGAGAGCACCCACCTTCTTATCCCAGCCACAGATCATACTGCCCATGGACAGGTTCATGCCTCGATACTGGAACACCATGTTGGAGAGCAGTTTGGAGGCTGCTGACACTGAGATTCGCTCCCCGTTCCTCAGATAGTACAGCCTGGGTACAACAGGGTGGTGGGGCAGCGGACTCAGAGGTGGCAGGAGAAGGCTAGCTCTCGGAGCAGCCCACTCGATGTGCAGGAAATAATTAAAGAGATAAGCATTTGAGAAGAATGCTTTTGTAGGATCTAAGGATCAGGGAAAGATTTGGAATTTACAGTATCCAAATCATATAAGAAATCCTAGCAAATGACACCATCCCACCAGCGTTGATGACGTCAGTGCTAAATAACTGACAACTTACCTGGCTTATTGGCAAGAGCACAGGCTGAGATTTGGGAGAAGGTTGTCTAATCACCAAAAGGCTGTTTTGTGAAATACTGCATTAGCACCAAGATGCTACATTGGCCCAGGGGGAAAGGAGGAGGAACAGTGATCTGGAGGTTCCAGGATCCACGACTGACCACAGGGCTTAGGAGGGAGATAGGAGGCCTGGCCTACCTGCACTCCTTGGCCAGGAGACGCTCCCAGTACTGACAGTCTGCAGCACAGCCAGACATGGTGCCGAGCAGGTAAGGGTTAATCTCAATCACCTTGTTAACCCTTGAGGTGCCTGGAAGAAGACGGAGCTTTGAGAGAGTTGGATTGACCCCACAGCTCTCCCAGTGTGTCTGAAATCAATATCTGCTTCTGCTTTGATGCAGATGTGGGGCTCCTACTGAGAGAGGGGCCCAGCTTCCCAGATTCGGCCTGCTGGCGCGCGCGCGCACACACACACACACACACACTCACTAATATAATTTCCAGCGGTAGCCCGAGAATCCACTGCCACAATCACTCCTTGCTGGAATTTGAAGGCCAAAGTGGTAGTGCCATGGTTCATCTCAATCCGAAGCTTCCTTTCTCCATTCCCACCAAGGGACTGGAAGAATTCAGTGGGCTAATGAGAGAGAAAAGGCAGAGAAAGGGACACTGAAACCTTCTGAAACACAAGGCTCCAGGAAAGGTTTCACGAGAGACTGGGAGTGAGGAGACGGGCAGAAATTCTCCAGCCATTAAAAACTGGAACAGTTAATAACCAATCTCTACCAGGATATGACTTGGGAGAGGGAAAAGAAGAAGCACATGATGCCAACCTTTTCCATCTTCCAGCAGAATAGATATGAGAGGAAATAAATGCTAACCATAAGTAAACATTTTAAGGGCGACTTTAATGGGTGTTTTTTTTTTTCCATTCATGGGTCATTTAACACTCTCCACACGTTTTATTAATAATATCCCCAAGCGATGCCCCAGACCTAGACGAAGTGATTGAGCCAAGACACACAACAGAGTGGCTGAGAGGAGGCTAACAAAGTTCCCCAGTTTTCCAAGGCACGTGAGAGCCCCAGGAGAAAGGCTTCATGATTCGTGATTCGTGCGTGATTCGTGATTCCTGTGTGAGGGAGAACTGGCAGGAAAGTTCTCTTGTCTCCCTCCACCACACCTCTTAACTCTTTGCCCTAATCTGTACTTTCTAACCCTCAGGCGGTCAGCCCCCGATTCCCACGTGGCCTCTTCCCTGGCACCGGGCCCTGGACGTGGCTCTCCTTCGCTGAAGGATGGCCCCCTCTGGGTTTCCCGGCCTCCCGACCCAGAGGACCCAGAGGGCGACCCTCCCTTCCTCTGCGCCCTCCTCCCCGCCTCCCCTCCAGGCCGGATTCTCTTTACAGCCCCGACCTGCATTCCCCGGGGGAAGGCGAGCTCCGGAGATCGCAGAGAGAAGCTGTAGTGTCCAGGGTCCGAGCGAAGCTGGCTTCCCAGGGCCGGGAACGCGCAATCCTTCCGCTGCCCTCGGGGGGCTCCGCACACCTCCAGCAGCGCCATTGTCGCCTAGGACCCAGAAATCGTCGGAGGAGGAAGCGAAAGCGAAAGCCTGCAGCCTTAAGGGGAGGGAACCAGAATTTTTTCTACATCCCCCTGCCCTTTCCGAGAAGAGGCCAGTGGGCGACTGGAGACCAGGAATATCATTTTGGGAACAAGTTTCTCTCCTCCGCCCTTACGTTAGTTGGGGAAACAATGGGTGACGACAGACTGTCAGAAGAAAAGGAGAAAGAGAGGGAGCGGCTTCGAAAGCCCCCTTCGTGCAGAAATTCCAGTGAGAGACACCAACACGCCGTCGGGTATCTTCTGGAACAGTTACGAAGTGGGTTTGGGGTTGTATCGTCTAAAGGCTTAGACTCAACCGGAAAGCTGCAAGTCAGCAAGAAGCTGGGAGTAGTTTCACCTCCGGGGCTTGGGGTGTTCATAGGAGCATCCTTTTATAAAAGTGGGAGGAAGAGGAGTACGTGGGGGCAGTGAGGCTTGAGGACAGGTTCTGGGGCAACCGGCGACAGAATATACCCACAGTGTGTGGGGGAAGGAGGCACCAAGGAGAGAGCGCAGTCTCTGAATCTTTCGACTTAGTCCCTCAGGGCCTCTCCTGGTTCAACGGTCTCCCTAACCTATAGCCACCCAGAAGAAGCGCCCTTTCTACCCGCACCTCCTTGCAAGACTGTTGCTCCACTAAGCACAGCGGAGAACGCCTCTAAACTCCGCCTCTCCTTGCAACCTCTGTTGGCCCAAACTGCCCGGCAACCGTTGACGTCACACACCAAGGCCCTCCCAGAATGGAAGAGATTTACTAGACAACCCCGCCCACTACCCTGAAGTTACCCCGGCAGGTGTCATCTCTGAGCCAGGCGAGCTCTTCGGGAAGGGACCAGGGCGGGGAAGGCGGTAAAGTCAGTTTCACGGTCGGCGCGCTTGCACTCCCTCTTCCGCTAGCTACGCTCGACCTCCATTTTCCCCCTCAGAAAGGCCAGGGCTCCGAACTGCAGGTGCTAGTGCTTGGAGGGTGCTGTATCCCACTCTGGCTCATCCTCGGGGGCCGACGGAGGGGCGTGGGAGAGTGGAGGAGGCAACCATAGGAAACAGACAACTTAAGGGAGGATATGGCCCACTTAGGACTGTGAAGCATTGAGGCTGCTGAAGGAGGGAGACAGCAGACGCCTGAAAAATTCACTGCAAAAGTTGGTGAGCCATTCGGTGCGCTGAAAACACGAGAAACCACAGTACAAAACACCAATTTTATTATAAATATCAAGAATCCAGAGGGTGCTTATGGGCCGGCATATGACTTTAGTCATATTGGAAAGCAGCTGATCTCCCCTTTTCTGTATATTCTAAAGTTCTCATTTCCAGGGTTCCACACCAAAATCCTGGCTCTGAACCCAGTTACAGGAAGAAGTTCTAAACCCTGTTTTCTTCCAAGAAATCTGCATTATCAAGAGGAGTTTGGAGAGGGGGCAACACTCATGGCGGAATTTCAGGCATCAGCTAGTGAGTTATGTTCTAGGATGTCGCTCCTCCTAAAAGCAGCTGCCTCCTGTGCAGCTCTGGTAAGCCATTTGTTCCCAAACTCTCCACTAGAGAGGAGAAAAGAAGGGAGGGAGACGGCATATGCAGGTCTCAGAAGTCTTTCATTCTGGAGCTCCTGACCCGCCAGGAGCCTGCATCATGGCCCAGAAGTGCCCCCTCCTCTCCATGAGCTGCTGGTGGGTTCCTGCTTCACAGATGGTGCCTCCTTCCAGAAAGAGGATTTGGTCAGCCTGCTCCAACGAGCTGAGACAATGGGTGATGAGAAGCACAGACCGAGAGCACCGCTCAGGGCTTTTGTACAGGAGCTGCTCCACCTGAGAAAAGACGCAGACTCTGTCAAGAGCCCAGGGAGACATCTGTGTTTCCAGAGCCCGGAAAGCTTTCACCAGATCACTGCCACCTCTGCCAACAAGCCCAAGGAGTCGCAGATTCTCGTTCTGAGTGCTTGTCTGTCCAGCCTTTGATTCGTTAAGGACTATTTACATGAGGTGGCAACAGTGGAAAAAAGTAAGGGCCCTAAGGTGAAACCCATAAGAAAAGAGTGAAGGGTATCGAATAGACTCTCCTTTCTACCTATAAACTGGGATTTTTATATTCTGTTTTGAAGAAATACAACTTAGTGGTAAAAAGCATGAACATTCAAGTCAGGTGGGCTTGACTTTGGGTCTATGCTCTGCTACTCAACAGCTCAGTGACATTGAGCAGGTGGTTCAAGCCTCTCTTGGCCCCCTTTTTATCATCTGTAGGATGAGGATAACAATGCCCAGCTCACAGGCATTCACGATGAATAAAGGAGTGAAATAATACATGGAGAGGGCCTAGTCGCAGGTCTGGCACATAGTAAAGGAGTAAAAGCTCAATAGATATTAATATTATTAGGATGGCCTTCTTATGTTTGGCTTCAGAGATTCGGAGTCTATAGAGAGTGTCTCTGAATTGGTTCTAAGCATCTTGGGGAGCAGCTATTGGGAACTGAGATTTGCAAGGACAGGTCTGGATAATTATGTTAGTATAAATAACACAGGATGAGGGAAGGAAGGAAGACTGGAGGGGATATAGTCACTAAAAGAATGTCCCTCTCACCCGTAACTGGCTGTCTGCATCAAGGGCACTGGTAGCATCATCCAGGATGAGTACACGTGGTTTCCGGATCAATGCTCGAGCCAAGGCCACTGCCTGTCGCTGACCCCCCGATAGCTGGCTCCCCGCCTCGCCTACCTCTGCGGAGACAAGAGCCAAGGTGAGGGCTGGATAACCACATGTGCCTCCACGTGCTTGCCTGTGTGTGCACATGGGCGCACACTCACACATATACACACCAAGGACTGATGGATGCAGCTGGATAGGGAAGGTTCTGGAAAGGTGACCGAGTTCTGAGGATGTGAGCATGAAAAAGCCATAGGAACAAGACCCTACAAGTTCAAACTGATGTCAGCGGGTTGGAAAGAACTACAGAATAAAGGTTTCGGTAAAGATGTCCGGGTGAGGGTATGAGCTGAAAGAGCACCTGTGTCATAGCCCTCAGGGAGTTCAGAGATGAAACTATGGGCTCCAGACACCACTGCAGCAGCTATGATTTCCTCCACAGTTGGCTTCGGGACCAGGCCGTAGGCAATATTTTCTTGAAAACTCCTTCCAAATAGCTGCGGCTCTTGTCTCACTGCAGCCACCTAGGACAAAATATGATGAAGAGTCAGAGAACAAGGAGCACAGGAGTGTGGTTATCTAGAGACGGATGACTCCAAATCTCTGCTGAAAGCATATCACAAAATTACACACTCTCTCTCCTGACTACACCCCATCTCCACCCAAGGTCTATCATTCCCTGGTCCTCCTTTCAGAGTGCTCGGTTAGAACGTTCAGTGATGTCCCCCGCCCCCCCCATCTTCTTGCTCACCTGTGTGTGCAGGTAGCGGTGTTCATAGTGGGGAAGGGGCTTCCCATCCAGCAGCAGCCTGCCCCCCGTGGGCTGGTACAGATTCTGCAGCAAGGCAGCCACTGTGCTCTTCCCAGACCCATTGGGCCCCACCAGAGCCGTCACCTCACCGGGACGTAGGGTGAACGTCAGCCCCTGGAGGCCAGAGAATCAAAAAAAATAAGAGACAGGGGCACCTGGGTGGCTCAGTCCTTAAGCATCTGCCTTCGCCTCAGGTCGTGACCCCAGGGTCCTGGGATCGAGTCCCGCATCGGGCTCCCTGCTCAGCGGGAAGCCTGCTTCTCCCTCTCCCACTCCCCCTGCTTGTGTTCCCTCTCTCGCTGTGTCTCTCTCTGTCAAAATAAATAAATAAAATCTTACAAAAGAGAGAGAGAGAGAGAGAGAGAGCCTAAGGCCTCTAACCTTGAGGCTGTCATTGTCTTATTACATAGTAGGATGTCTTACCCCAGGGAAGAAAGGGGGGAAAACGGGAAAATACAGCAACTCCTATCCTCCCACAGGCATAGATTTCTGTTCCTCAAGGATGATAGATAGCTCTCCAAGGAGCAGAGATGGAAGGCGAGGCAAAGATCAGGACAAAGACCAAGCACCACTATGTCACACACTTGATATCAAATATCATGAGAAAACAGAAAAAAAAATCATATTCTAAATGACAAATGGAAAGAAAAGGAAAAGATAGTAGAGACGGATTTTGCTTCAGCAGTTCCTTAGGATGTGAGACCCTTCTCCCTGAGAGCCTCTTCTTCCATTCCCCTTACAAATCCAAACAGGTTCTTGAGTTTGGGGCAGTTGTGTGGCGTAGATGGTGCTCATCTTTGCCTTTGAGGGGTTAGGAAGGATCTATCTGTACCTCGTGTACAGGCTGACGGCAGGAAGGAAGTTTAGGATGGTAGAGATGAGAGTCAGGCTGGTGAAAACCAAAGATTGGTAGGTTGTACCTGCAGCACTGGGACATCTGGACGGTTTGGGTAGGCGAAGGAGACATCTTGAAACTGGACAAGGCCCTCCAAGTTTAAGGAAGTCAACACACCACTGGCAGGACAGCGAGGAATCCGGTCCAGGTATTCAAATATTTTCTCTGAGGAGCCCACAGCCTTCTGTACACTGGGGTAGGTGGAGAGCAGTGCCTGGAGGGGAGGTATGAGTATTGAGAAGGGAGAGAACAAATCTGCTTGCCAGGGCGATGTGATATGAGAAGGGTAAAGAATGGAAGGTGACACAGACGGTGATGGGACCTAAGAAGGAAAAGCACTGGGGAGTGGAAATGGAAGGCTCTCACCTCTACAGCTGAGGTGAACTGCATCTGGTAGAGAATAAATGTGACAAGGCTCCCGCTGCTTACAGCCCCACTTGTCACCAGATGCCCACCAATGTATAAGATTCCCACCTTCAGCAGCATCCCTGAGATCTGTGGAGAGACCACGGAGAAAAGGGATTGTGGTTGAAAAATCTAGAGGGGGGTGCAAAGAACTAAATTCATTAGCATTATGAAGATATAAAGTCCCTTTCCGCCAGGTAACAGCAGGAGGCTCCACAGGGGGAAGGGGATCATGCACCATGGAGGCTCCATGGAGTCTTGCTCAGCTATGCCACAGAAGTCATCACTGTCCTCCCCATCACCGTTATCGCTTTGTGTGCAGAGCACTTATTTGCAGAGCACTCTTCACAAAAGGCTTTAAATGAATATGTCATCTAATATTCATAGCAAGAACCCTATAAACAAGGTTATACCATCCCCACTTTTTTAACCAACTGAGCCACCCAGGCGCCCCATCCCCACTTTTTTAAATGAGGAAACAGGGGCGCCTGGGTGGCTCAGTCAGTTGAGCATCCAACTCTTGGTTTCCATGCAGGTCATGATCTCAGAGTCCTGAGATTGAACCCCAAGTTGTTGGGCTCCCCACTCAGCGGGGAGTCTGCTTCCCCTCTCTTTATCCCTCTGCCCCGCCCCCTGCTCATGCTCTCTCTCTCTCTCTCTCAAATAAATAAATCTTTTTAAAAAACTAAAAAATAAAAATAAAATGAGGAAACAGTTTCGAGAAAGTAAGTTATTAGCCCATGATCACAGAGCTAGTAAATGGCAGCACTGAGCCGGGAATTCCTGAATGCTGCTCTGGTTCCCTTTCAGTGACGGAACAGATGCCCCTCATCCTTGGCTTCTTCTGTTCCCACGGCTCTCACTAGCACATCCACATAGTCCCACATGACGCAGGCCGGGTGCAGGACTTTATGCCTCAGGGCGGCCTGAGAGGCAAAGGAAGGGCCTGCGACTGAAAGACATGGCACCTCCCTAAAAGGGGGGCTGGATGGATTCTGTGCACCATGATGACAGGAAGCCATCCGGCAGGTCTAAAAAGAGGGAGGCAGTTAGGAAAGCTGAGTAGGGTAATTGAGCCCCAGGTTGCTAGGATGAGAACACCGAACCAACACACTGTTCACTGTGCATATGGAGTAGGGCCATGGAAAAGGGAATGGAGTCGAGGCATCTCGGGGACAAGGGACTAGGCATTCATGTCCAGGTTGCTCACACTGATGGTCCAGAGGTTGACTGCATAGGCCAGAGCCTCCTTCTGATGGAGGGTACTCATATCCTGCAGCTTTTGGCTAAACTTCTGGGCCTCAGCCTCCTCACTGGCAAAGCTCCGGACTGTGGGCATAGCTGACAGCACCTCGATGGCCACCTGGCTGGACTCTGCCAGAGACTTCTGCACCTGGGCTGCCAGCACCTTTGGAGACATGGACAAGAGACGTCACAGAGGGTTGGCAAACCATCAGGGACACTAGTACCTGAGTCACCTAGTTGGAGATTAAAGATGAGAGGAGGCAGAATAATGAAGGAAAGAGAAAGGGGCACAATTGTTCTTTCTGGATACTAAAGGGCTACAGAGCAGAGGAAATTATTCAGAAGGGTCACAGGGGATCATAATCTTAAGACTGGTGATCATGTTCATACATACAGATTGTGGGCAAAAGTTGGAAGAGAAGACGCAGAGAGTATGGAGCTCAACACTGAACAATCTGGGAACATGGGCTACAGGGAAGGTGGGGTATCAGTGAGGGTGCCAAGAAAGAAACCTGAGAGGAATTAATTCCACCCAATCTGGGAAATGAAGGTCTGTGTGGGGTGAGGCAACTCCCTGGACATACCTGGTACCATTTTCCCAGCTTCTTAGGCAGAAGGAAAAGCAGAGGCAGGGCGACCAGCGTGACCATGGTGAGTGACAGTGACCCCCAGAGCATGAGCCCCAAGAGACACAGCCCCCGCACCAGGTACCACAACAGTAGGCTCAGCTTCTCACTCAGAGACTCACTCAGGGTGGATGTGTCCTCTGTCACCCGAGAAGTGATGGCTCCTGCCAGGGTTTGGGGAGAAGAGAGTGGATGAACGAGAGGCTCAGAGCGGCGGGAGGGACTAGCGATGAGCCAGGGGGAGGAGCCAGGGGAAGGGGTCAGCAACATGGTGTTCTGAGAAGGCTGAGGAAAACAAGGTAAGGGGGTAGGGGAGTTTAGGGATCTCGGTGCAGGCAGAATGAGTGTTAGAGAGTAAAAACCTGGCGAAAGACTTTCATTTCAACCATAAAGAAATTGATGCCCATGTGAATTTCCATTTCTCTGACACATTTCTGTCCCGTAAAGAGCATGTATACCCCATGCTGCACAACAGAGGCAAGAAGAGCTTAAGCTGGTCATATAACAGAGCTGGAGAAAAACAGAGAGTGCTGCTAGAAAGCAGTCCAGAAAACTCTACCGAGTACTGGGCTGGGGATCAACCCCAAGCTCACCCCTATCCATATGTGACCATGCCAGTTTCAGCATTTTAGGGTCCAGGCCTCAGCTTCCTTCTCTGCAAACTAGGCAGTTGGACTCTGTGATCTCAAAATGTCCAGGTTTGAAATTCTACAGTTTCTATCTAAATATACACATAGGGATAAATTTATGGAAATTTAGATGGAAAAACTAGGTTTTTCTGAAGGTAAAGAATACAATACTCGAGGTATATCAAGAATAAGAAACGACAATGTCTATGTGAGAAAGAGAGAGAAAGATCAAGGTTATAAGTAAAAGAGGATATATGGGGAAAATAAAGAGTATACAGATGTGTAATGAAAGAGTTTCATGACACACCCGTTTGGTTCTGTTGGAAAAACTCCGTTTCCTGGCGCAGGACAGCCCGAAATACTTCTCCCTGAAAGTGGCTGTGCACACGGCCCATGGTGCTGTTATAGATCCCATCAGCCACGAACTCCAGCACGGCACTAGAGAGAGATGGGGGAGAAGGATCGGGGTGTGTTCGGGGGACGGAGAGAAGGTCCCAAACAAGTGCACTTTGGACAGCAGCCCCAACTTCCAGATCCCTCTTTTTCAGGGTCCCCCATTCTCAGCCTTCCATCTTCAGCCCCCAGACCTGGCTGTGGTGAGAATGGACATGAGCGTTATGTTCCGTGTGAAGGCAGAGGCTGTCCCGTCTTGTAGAATCCAGTCAGTGAGGTGGCCGGTGAAGAAGGGAATGGCCATTTCCCCTGGAGACCAAGAGGAGGGAGGGGTCAGTCACAAATATCAAGTCCAAGCAGAGCAGTTCCAAGCAGACTGCCCCCTTCCGCCATCCCACTCTTTCTCGAACCGGTCAGGGGTATCCTGGAGGGCCCCGGCAGAAAGAGGACACTGAGGACCCAGCCCTGCACCTGAACCCCGGAACTCACAACCCTGCGCCCCACCAGACCTTCAGAGGTTTACACAGGAAGACCAGGGGTCATAGGCTGTGCTGCCCAGAAGAAAAGACTTGCCCAAGGTGGGTAGTGAAGCAACGCCTGAAGCAGCATTGGAGTCCAGGACTCCTGACTTCCCACCCAGTCCAGGGCTCTTTCCTTGACACCGGACTAAGTCTTCTCACGACCAGAGCTCGGTCGCCTTCTCCTGATCCACATTTCCCAGACCCCACACTAACCGATCTCACTGACCATTATTACTATGATCCTTGCCCGGGCCCCCAGTGTCCGTCCCTCTGCCCCTGCGTCCCTCTTACCAAGACTGGAGAGAACCAACAGGACCAGCAGGAGCCGGAGGCGTCGTATCTCGGAACCCAGACAGCCTAGAAGACGGCGCACCGCGTCTCCTGAACCCCTGTGACTTTCTGGCCCCCAAAGTCCGCTGAGCTTATGCCACATGGCGGCTGCGGGCAGTGCTGCCAAGTAACTGAGGGCGAAAGCGTCCAGGCGACTTCCCCAGTGCAGGAGCCTGGAGCTGTCAGAATCCCTGGGAACTCCCCACGAGCGCAGCTCTCGGAACAAGGCCAGTCCCGGCAGGGCCAAGCCCAGCGCCGCCGCCAATGGCTGCAGAGCGGCCAGCCATCCCCGGACTCCTGCGCTTTCCCTGCCGGAGCCCACCGTTGTCCGGAGAACACCACGGGCCCCCAGCCACAGCACAGCCCAGCGGCTCAGGCCCACCACACAGACCCGGAGCAGGGGCTGCTCGGTGGGGACCAGCACGGAGCATATTCTGGGGAGCGCCTCCCGGAGCAGCACCCAGTCGGCGAGAAGCAGCAGCGGTACCCCCAGCCACGCCAGGGAAGCTCGGGACGAGCAGAGGCAGCCGCAGGGGCTGGGGGACCCTGAGCTGCCCATGGGCGCGTGGGTGCTGCCGGAGGTCGCGCCCCGGCCTGGGACTCCCCGCTGTCGGCGCCGGGCCGCAGGCTCCGGGTGCTGTCCGAGACTGTACCGGACAGGGCGCTATGACTCGCGGCCGGGAGAGGGGGGCAGGGCGGGCGGAGGCGGGGATCCCGGAAAGTCCCGGGACCGGCTGGTTCTGGCCGCGCTACTAGAAGCGGGCGGTTTCGCGGAAAGAGAAAACGAAAGCGGCAGCCGGCTCTGTAGATCCGCCCCGCTGCAGAATGTGGCCCGCCCAGGCTATTTTGGGAGAAGGCGCGGAAATCAGATGTGAGGTTCTTGGGGAGCAGCCTTGCGGCTGCACCTTCTCCATCACAAACACTCGTCGTCCTTCCTTTCTTTGCTTCGTCTCGCGAATTCCACTTGTCGGGACGTTTTTACCCCAGCCTCCGAACTGTCTTACCCCAGCCTCTTTCGTCACCTGTCTCCCGGCAGATCTATGCCAATTAGGTTAGCGCCGGGTGCGAAGCCTCACAGAGGGGACCCAGGCGCCCCCTAGCGGGCGTGGTGAAGGCGCGGGGCGGGAGGCACGCGCGGCCCGAGGTCCCAGGTCGGACGGAAACCAGAGACCCAGGCGGCAAGCGGCGCGGCGCCGAGATGCTGCGGATCGGGGAAGTCCACACTGGGGTAAGGAGTGCGGGCTAGAGGTTTAGCAGAGAGCTGGAGAAGGTGGAGAGACAGGGGGACGCGGCAACTCCGAGGAGTGAATGCGGGGACTGAAAGAGTGAGGAGGCAGCTTTGTAGCAGCCAGTGCTTGCAGAGATTCCCTGCGATGAAGAACGGGCATCTCTATTCTGAAGGGGGTCACGTAGGAGTCCGCCAAGGGACTGGGCCCGCGAGGCGGGTGGAGAAGGGGGTGCCGTGGCTCTTAGCTGGAAGCGTCAAGGGGAAGCGCCTCTAAAGCGCTTTCGCTTTCAACTCTGGACTGGGGAGAGGGGCTGGTTAAATCAAGGGAAGGCGTCGGAGAAGGTGCAGATTGGTGATGAAATGGTGCCCTCGGTGAAGTAGGACAGCACTCGGGCGAGGAGAATATGGGCACTGATTGAGAAGGGACAGCTCATCACACAGACTGCGGGGTAACTCATAGCCCTAGCCCTGATAACAGGGGTTCCTTGTGAGACGGTGGTGTCCTTCCCCAGCCTGATCCAAGAAGGCTCCCACCTGGCCCAGGGGCTGCCACGTTCCTTTCCCTGTGTCCTTCCCGCCCACTCCCACCCGCTTGCCCAACTGGGCAACTGAGGCTGTCCGCAGGCCAAGGCTGGCTGGCTTCTGCTCCCAAGCTACTGCCACCACTCTTGGCTTGGGGGCAGCTTTGTTTTAGAGGAATAACCTCTAGGATGGGGCTGCCCTTTCTCAATGGGCCTCAATTCATGGTAGATCAGTATGTCAGAAAGCACACTCAGGGCAATGGCCCTGGGGTCTGGACTTACCTACGGAGTGATGACGATGCACTAAAACCATTTGCAAGGTAGAACATTCCCCCCTCACTGCCAGATGAGCAGTGGGAAATAGGAAGCAGAAGTCACAGCAAGAGATGGGAGTTAGGCCTGGGTTTTAGTCCCAGTCTGGGACCAGTCTGTTAATTCTGGGTGACCTTGACAAGTCAATCACCTCCTCCATGACTCAGTTTTCCTCATTTGAACCAAGGATCTTTAAGGCTCTTTCCAACTCAACAGGAGTAGAAAACATGTAGCTTTATCCCTTTCACCTTCTTTAGTTCTTTTCCTTGATTTCTTCTCTTGACCTGAAAAAGTGAGCTCAAACTCCCCAGGCAAATCCTCTCTTGGTACAGATCTCTTCCCCTGGCTACTGAGATACCTATTGACCTCTTGATCAGAATTCTTTAAATGAGGGGCACCTGGGTGGCTCAATCGGTTAAGTGACTGACCCTTGATCTCAGCTCAGGTCTTGATCTCAGGGTCCTGTGTTCAAGTCCCACATTGAGCTGCACGCTGACCATGGAGCCCACTTTAAAAAAAGAAAAAAAAAAGAAATCCTTAAATGAAACCTTTATTTTAAACCATCTCGTGTGTTCCTGGCTGCTTCCCTCCTTACTTAATGTGTGACCCGCCTAACCACCACACTCCTTGATGTTTCTGCTGTTTAATAAACTGGTTATGGGGTGTGAGGTGGAGAATTAGGGGCCAAAAAAAGACTTGAGCTTGTTTCCCAAGGTCACACTAACCTGCTTTGTGTTGGGTCTGTACCACATCTGCACGCACCACGAGCACATGTGGTGAAGGTCATTCGCTGTGGGGCTGCCTCGCCCGCCAGTGCTTGGAAGCACCCCCATGAACCAAATGTCTGCCTCTGCGAACCTCATCCCCCTCTCTCTCTTTATAGTGGGAAGGATTCGATTTAGGAAGGTTGGGGCCCAGGGATAGGATTCTTTCCGTGTTGTGCCAGGACCAGGCTGTGACATTCCCCTGCAGCTGGGAGAGGAGATGGAGAAAGTGGAGGGATGGAGGGGACATCCGCTCTGGCCTAAATTGCTATATGATCTTGAGCCAGTCACCTCCCCTCTCCAGGAATGTTTCCTCATCTGTAACATGAGAGAATCAAAGTTCATCCTGCTCTGACATTCCATCCTCTGTGTCTCCGCAGACAACCATCATGGCAGTGGAGTTTGACGGAGGTGTTGTGGTGGGTTCTGATTCCCGGGTGTCTGCAGGGTAAGTACCGGACAAGGTGAATACTTCTGGAAGGAAGCCAATGGCCCCAAATACAGATTTTTCTTACCCATTCATGAAGATACTGGTAAAGTGGAGTTTTGCAGAAATTGAGTTAACCTTCCAGAAAGGCCCCTCTGATGAGATACTGGGCAAGTGCTTGGGTCCCTGAATTAGTGGAGGAGAATCTGGGGCCTGAATGCTTATGTGGCCTGTCCCTGCAGGGACGGGTATAAAAGAATAGGGTATGAGAAGGAAGTAGGACCCAAAGATTTCAGGGGCCCTCCTTCCAACTATATTTAGAGATAGAAAAGATGGTTCAGGGGTGCCTGGGTGGCTCAGTGGGTTAAGCCTTTGGTTCAGGTCATGATCCCAGGGTACTGGGATGGAGCCCCATGTTGGGCTCCCTGCTCAGCGGGGAGCCTGCTTCTCTCTCTGCCTGCCGCTCCCCCTGCTTGTGCTCTCTCTCTCGCTCTCTCTCTTTAATAAACAAATAAAATCTTAAAAAGAAAAGAAAAGAACAAAAAGATGGTCCTGCCAAGCAGATATTCTGGTTTCTCATCCAGCACACGTTGAACTAATTTTGTCTCCTCCATCCTGGCCAGTTTCCCCATATGCAAAATGAGTATATGGGGTTAGGTCAATATTACTGACTTTATGTCCCATAGAGCACATCCTCAAGATGGGTGTAGCAAAGAAAAATTGCTTAAGGACATGATTCTTCATTTACTATTTTTTGTCTTATTATAAAGTCTAAGCCTGAAAATGTCTAATTTTGATAATTACTTGCAGTGTTTCATTTATTTGAGGTGATTTTTTTTCTTCCTGTTTTAATCCAAGTATTAAATTTCATGGACTCCGGGGCTATTCTCTTGTCAAATAAATTTGAGAAACACTGGATGATTAACCTCAAAAATTCTGGCATTGCTAATGTTGATGACTGCTGACTCCTTCCCGGCAGAGAGGCGGTGGTAAACCGGGTGTTTGACAAGCTATCCCCACTACACCAGCACATCTACTGTGCTCTCTCTGGTTCAGCTGCTGATGCCCAAGCCATGGTTGACATGGCCGCCTACCAACTGGAGCTCCACGGGTATGAAGCTTTGGGGTCCTCAAGTCCACATTCACCAGAGTTGTCCCCACCAGCCAACCCCGAGACAGTGTCCCATTCCAGGAATGCTGCAGTGAAAAATGAAAACTTCTTGTTTGTGCTCCTGTTTTTATTAGCTTTGAACTGGCACTTGAATCTCCAATGTGGCTTCCGCCTCTGTAAAGTGGAGATAATTAATAGTACCTACCCTATCTCACCCGACGGTTATTTTGAGAATCAAATGATATATGTGAAAATGGCCTGAACATTGTAAATCACGGTCCCGCTCTAAATAGCGAGAAAGACGATGATGTGGCTCACCATATATCAGGAAGTTACCGGGTGAGAAACCAAGGTCATTGGTGCAGGAGTAAAGCTTATCTGCTTTTACCCACATGGGCACGGCCCTTGCAGCTAAGCGTTGTATAATTGGGGGATGGGTGGGTGGGACAGAGTAAAGGAAGGGAACGTTGAATCTTCTTACTGGTGGGTGGTGTGAGATTAGTCCCCCTGTCCATGTGGGAGAGGAGCTGGAGTTTGAACTCTTGCAACCACAGGTTTCAGGTGTCACGTGTCACTTGGCAGGGATGATGGTAACGGCACAGGTGAGTGGAACTTCAGGAAATTATACTGACCCCTATTACTAACACTTCCTTTAGGTTGGAACTGGAAGAACCTCCGCTTGTTCTGGCTGCTGCGAACGTGGTGAGGAATATCAGTTATAAGTATCGGGAGGACCTGTCTGCGCATCTCATAGTAGCCGGCTGGGACCGACGTGCCGGGGGCCAGGTGCATGTCTTCCTATGTACCCCGTCCCTTGGTGTTCCCCACCACCCTATAGGGGGAGATAAAGGTTATATCCTTCTAGCAATGGGCTCCCAGGACACCGCCTCTGAAAGCAGAGTATAATCGCAACCAATGGGAGTAGGAGATGGGGGGCTTCACTGCAGGACACGGAGACACCCTGCCTGTCTCAGTGGCGAGGAAAGGACTGATGCTTCCATAGTCTCACCTGAGGAGCCCCCTCTAGGTGTATGGAACCCTGGAAGGAATGCTGACTCGGCAGCCCTTCGCCATCGGTGGCTCTGGCAGCACCTATATCTACGGCTATGTGGATGCAGCATATAAGCCGGGCATGTCCCCTGAGGAGTGCAGGAGCTTCACCACAGATGGTAACTAACCAAGTGGTAGGGTACCCGGGGAGGGTTTTTAAACCTGGGAAGGAAGGAGAGTGTGAGGAACACAGTGAGGAGTACATGGGTAACCGTTTAATTTAATGTCCAAACTGGAACACTTTTGAGAGGGAAAGGGAGCAGGACAATGCTAAACTAGATGGGATTCCAGAACCCAGGGCAGAAACCAGGACTGTTTTGAGTACCCCAAATCAAAATATACAGTTACTATAAGAATCAGGGGTGTGCTGGAGCTGGCTTGGGCCAGCTCATGAGAGCCAATTGTTAAATATCCAAGAACTCATGAGCTGCTTATCTAGCTATTTACAACTTGAAATCAATCCTGGTGGGAGTTTTGAGACCATGGGTACCAGGAGATGTTACATATAAAGGCTTATTTTTTTTTAAGTTGATTTACCTGCACACCCCTTGATATGTGTCCCTAGGAGACGGGTTTTGAGGTCTGAGAGGGGTGGTAAGCATGTGAACGGGAGAGGAATGTGAAGATTCCTGAAGCTAAGACATTCTCTCTCCCCCTCTCCACCCTGAAACTCTCTACAGCTATCGCTCTGGCCATGAACCGGGATGGCTCTAGCGGCGGCGTCATCTACCTGGTCACTATTACAGCTGCTGGTGTGGACCATCAAGTAATCTTGGGTAATGAGCTGCCGAAATTCTATGACGAGTGAATCTTCCTCAGACCTCCCTTCGTCATTTTGTAATAAACTCTCTCACACCAGAACCTGGAATGGTCAATGGAAAATGGGAGCTCAGGGAAATGAAGCTTAGGTGAGGGGGCCTCTTCCCTCCCAGGTGTTAGATACCCTTTCCATAAGGTGTTCATTCACATTGGAGATCAATACATGATAAGTGTATAAAATTGGGGGATTTGTGAGTTTCAAAGAATAATAACAACAACCAAAACATTGAGCAAGTCATTAGCTAAATGCTTATAAGCTTTATCTCTTATAACCCAAACAAAAAGCCTTTATAAGATTAAACTACTAGGTCTATTTACTGACAGATGAAGGCTTAGAAAAAATAAGTCCCTTAACCAAAGTCATAGTGAATTCAAAAGCTGAAAACTGGGATTTGTTGTTTGTTTGTTTTACTATACGCCCTTCTCCCTCATAAAACATAAAATTTTCCATTCCCTCAAGCTTTGTATATCATGTCACCCTTGAAATCTGCGATAATAGCCCAGCACAGCAGTTGACACTTAGGAAGTTATTAGCAGATGCCTGAGTAACTGTTGTTAAACAGGCTAAGTTCTGGCCCAGTTTTTGCCATGCACTTCCCGAGTGACAGAACAAATTATTCCCCTTCTGTGAGCCCTTATTTCCTCTTCTGTCAAACGAAGGTGTTGACTTCTAAGGTGGTTTACAGTATGAACAGTCAATGCCATTTTGCTCGTAAATAAGCAGTTAAGAGGTATATTTAACAGAAATCATAATGAGCTCCCCAGGAAGCTTTGGTCTGCTTTTCTTTCTGGAGCTCAGATTTAACATAAAAATTCAAAGTACCCTAAAACAGTGCTATGCCCTTGGGAGCGGGTATATTTTTTGTGGGGTGGGGGTAGGAGCAGAGTCTAAAATCATAGAAACTTGAGTTTTTTCTAGCCATGATATTTAATTTATCTTGAAGTTTAAAATAATAGTTTAAGGGGGCTTCTGGGTGGCTCGGTCTGTTAAGCGCCTGCCTTCGGCTCAGGTCATGATCTCAGCGTCCTGAGATCAAGTCCCGCATTGGGGTCTCTGCCCAGCGGGGAGCCCACTTCTCCCTCTCCCTCTGTCTACCGTTCTGCCTACTTGTGCTCTCTCTCTCTGTCAAATAAATAAATAAAATCTTTTTTTAAAAAATAAAATAATAGTTTAAGAGCCAATCTCTCCCGCTGATCACAACTAGAAAAACTCTGGAAAGCATACAAAAAGCAAGTGCTGAAGGACTCTGGAAAATAGACAAAAGCATGTGGGCCATGAGAAGAGCCAGAGCTTGGAGAGGAAATGCTCCCTCTGGGTGATTTTCAATTTTTTCTCTCTCTTTCATCTCCCAGCTTTGCCCTGAGAAGTCAGGCTTAAGGTGCAAAGCTGTAGTGCCCTAAATTGCCAAGAGAAACACCATAGTCAGTTCTGGCCAAAGGAATGGAGGAACCAGAGAAAAGGGGCCCCTGCGGGCAGGAAAGTGGAGGGGGTTTCCCACATGAGGGAACTGGAGAAGGGGATTCCTTAATTCTAGGTTGGAACTCTCACGAGTACCCAGTGACCCCTGAGCTACACATACATGAGGCACACCCAAAACAGTCCAGCACAGACTTTGAGAGCCGAACTAAGACTTAAGCCTTTAAAATTAGAAAACTATTTTTTCTTTTTTTTTTTTAAGATTTTGTTTATTTATTTGACAGAGAGAGACACAGCGAGAGAGGGAACACAAGCAGGGGGAGTGGGAGAGGGAGAAGCAGGCTTCCCGCTGAGCAGGGAGCCCGATGGATGCGGGGCTCGATCCCAGGACCCTGGGGTCATGACCTGAGCCGAAGGCAGACGCTTAACAACTGAGCCACCCAGGCGCCCAAAAACTATCTTTTTCTTTATTGACCAAAGAATTGTGTCCTTGTGTCCCTCATTCCAAAAAGCGCTAATAGCTGCTCACAGAGGCAGACATGATTTAAAGGCAAACTCCTTTAACAAAAGGAGAAGGAGAAACTGGGACAAAGAGAAAATAAAGCTAAGAAATAAGTAAAGCCCAGGGGTCAAACTAAAATACAAATGAATATCTTTAAAAAAAAAAAAAAAAAAGGAGTACGGGAGCTGTCTTATACTGGCCAAAAGGAGCAAATTGTAAAATATTCAGGAATTTTGAAAGACAGTTGTTGACCATGGGTAGCTTCACATTGGTCTTGATGGAAGTATTTATTCTACAGAAACCAGGAATGTTACATGTCAGAATGTTTTTGGGTTTTTTTTTCCCCCAGAGAGCCAGTTTAATGGGACATATTTTTATCACCCAGCTACAGATGGGTAAAAAAGAACTGGCTCTGAGCTACAAGGTAGTGAAAACGAAGAAGGAAAGGAAATTAGGTGTGAGGTTCAAAAGATTCATTTAGGGGCTCCTGGGTGGCTCAGTCAGTTAAGCGTCTGCCTTCGGCTCAAGTCATGATCCCAGGGCCCTGGGATGGAGTCCCGCATTGGGGTCCCGCAGTGGACTCCATGCTCAGCGGGGAGCCTGCTTCTGTGCGCTCTCTCTCTCTCTCTCTCTCTGGCAAATAAATAAATAAAATCTTTTAAAAATAAATCAAAAGATTCATTTAAAAAGGTACAGCATAGGGAATATAGTCAATGGCATTGTAATAGTGTTGTACGGTGACAGATGGGAGCTACACTTGCAGTGAGCATAGCATAACATATAAACTTGAGGGATCACTATGTTGTACACCTGCAACTAATTGTGTGTCCACTATACTTCAATTGAAAAAAGAAAAAGATTCATTGAAAAGAAAAGCCAGGGGCTGCTGGGTGGCTCAGTCAGTTAAGCATCCAACTCTTGATTTGGGCTCAGGTCAGGATCTCAGGTTGTTAGACTGAGCCCCGCATGGGACTCCATACTCAGCAGGGAGTCTGCTGAGGATTCTCTCTCTACCTCTGCCTCGGCCTCTCCTCACCAAGTAAATAAATAAATCTTTAAAAAAAAAAAAAACCATCCAACAAAACTCCTCTCTATGTATGTATCAATTTTCAAGTCACACAGAGGATTTGCTAAAACACAATATGCATCAGGCCATAAAGAAAACTACAATAGATTTCAAAGTATCAGTATCTTTGAAAAAAGCTACATTTTGTAGCAATATTATAATAAAATTAGAACTTGATAACAAAAGGATACCTAAAATTCAGACAGTTTGCAAACTAAGAAAATATTGATAAATAACCTGGATTTACAAGGCAGTCATAAAGGAAATAACACATTTAGAGCTAAGTGGTAAAAATGTTGCATATCAAATTTTCTGAGATACAGTTAAAGCAATACTCAGAAAGAATTTTATAAAGGGACACCTGGGTGGCTCAGTTGGTTAAGCGTCTGCCTTCGGCTCAGGTCATGATCTTGGGGTTCAGGGACTGAGTCCCGTATCGGGCTCCCTGCTCAGCGGGGAGTCTGATTCTCCCTCTGCCCCTCCCCCCTCATGCTCTCTTTCTCTCTCTCTCTCTCTCTCTCTCTCTCTCTCTCTCTGTCTCATTCTTTCTCTCTCAAATAAATAAATAAAATCTTTAAAAAAGATAATTTTATACCTTCAAATACATTTATTAGAACAAGAAAAGTTAAACATAAATGACCTAAAAATTCTCCAAAATTTTGAAAAAGCAAGTGAGCAAGCTTAAAGTAATAAGAAGGAAGGAAATAATAAAGAACAGAAAGCAATTTAATAGAGAACAAAAACTATGTAGTAAAAACTCACAAAACCAAAAGCTAGCTGCTTCTTAAAAAAATATTTGTAAGATATTCAGATTTAGAACAAGACTGATCATGAATAAAGGGGAGGAAAAAATGAAGAAACAAAATATGGAATGAAAAGGGGGGAATAGGTACAGATATAACAGAGACATAAAACATAATAAAGGGGGGGGTGGCGCCTGGGTGGTTCAGTTGGTTAAGCGACTGCCTTCGGCTCAGGTCATGATCCTGGAGTCCCGGGATCGAGTCCCGCATCAGGCTCCCTGCTCAGCAGGGAATCTGCTTCTCCCTCTGACCCTCCGCCCTCTCATGCTCTCTATCTCATTCTCTCTCTCAAATAAATAAATAAAATCTTTAAAGAAACATAATAAAGGGGGTAATGAACACATATATGCTAATAAATTTGAAAAATTTTGATGAGATAGGTAAACTCCTAGAAAAACTTAATCTAATGCAATTCGCAGAAGAAATAAATTTTGAGTATACTGGTAAACATTGAAGAAATGAAAACAGTTGCTAATGGCATCTGATAAAAATAAATTTTTAAAGGCCCACATGGTTTCACAGGTGAGTTACACCAAATATTCAAGGAACATACAACTCCTATTTTATGTGTTTTTTTCCCAGAAAATAGAAAAAACATTAAAACTGTTCAGCTAACTTTGTCAGGCTAGCATGATCTTGATTTCAAATTGAGGTATGGAAAATTCAAGGAAAGAAAACAATAGGCCCATCTCATTTTGAACATATATGGAAAAAATAAATAATTATCTATGAACTGAATTCAACAGTATTAAAAATAATAATACACACTATAGAGAACAAACTGATGATTACCAGAGGGGAGGTGGGCGGGGGAGATGGGTGGAATAGGGAATGGGGATTAAGGAGTGCACTTGTGATGAGCACCAGGTGTTGTGTGGAAGTGTTGAATCACTATATTGTACACCTGAAACTAATATTACACTGTATGTTAACTAACTGGAATTAAAATAAAAACTAGAAGGCACCTTGGTTGTTCAGTTGGTTAGGCGACTGCCTTCAGCTCAGGTCATGATCCTGGAGTCCCGGGATCAAGTCCCGCATCGGGCTCCCTGCTCGGCGGGGAGTCTGCTTCTCCATTTGACCCTCCTGCCTCTCATGCTCTCTCTCAAATAAATAAAATCTTTAAAAATAAAAACTAGGGAAAAAATAATAATACATCGAGATGAAATGAGAAATCCTTAAATGCAAGGATGCTTCCAATATAATAAAATATATTACTATAATTCACCATAATTATAGACTAAAGAGGAAAACTCATCTGCTTTTCTCAATTAATAATTTATAAAGTTTAATTTATAAAATTAAATATCCATTTATGATTTTTTAAAAACCCGTTAAGGAACCCAGAATCATATAAAACTTTCTTATCTTGGTAAAGGTCATATTCCAAAAAAATCTATAACAAGCAGCATACATAATGGAAAAAATTTAGGTGCCCAAGACTATTATTACTAGTAAAACATAGCACTAGAGTTCAGACCAGTGCATAAGGAGAGAAAGGGATGTGAGCAAAACAGATAAATTTGCAGATCATATGATCATCTCAGAAATAAAGAAAAAAAGCAACAGAAGCAGCAAACTATTAAGATAACAAAAGAATGTATCAAGGCTTTTAGCCTTTACAAAAATTACTAACACTTCCCTACACCAGAATAACCAATAAGAGATACAATAAAGGGGTGCCTGTGTGGCTCAGTCAGTAAGCATCTGCCTTTGGCTCAGGTCATGATCCTGGAATCCTGGAATGGAGTCCTACATCAGGGTCCCTGCTCAGCAGGGAGGCTGCTTCTCCCTCTGCTCCTCCCCCCTGCTCATGTTCTCTCTCTCTCTCTCTCTCTCAAGTAAATAAATAAATAAATAAATAAATAAATAAATAAATAAATCTTTAAAAAAAGAATATGCGTTGAGGATTAGACTCTTTAAAAAAAAAAGAGATACAATAAAAGTTAGAAATCACACTAGCCAAAAAGACATGAAGTATCTACTGACTAGCTTAATTAAGAATTCATAGAGGGGCAGGGCACCTGGGTGGCTCAGTCGGTTAAGCACCCCACTCTTGATTTTGGCTCAGGTCACAGTCTCAGGGTCATGAGATCAAGCCCTGTGTAGGGCTCCACCCTAGGCGTGGAGCCTGCTTGGGATTCTCTCTCTCCCTTTCCCTCTGCCCCTCTCCCTGGCACACACCCACACTCTCTGTAAAAAAAAAGGATTTATAAAAAATGTAAAGCTCTAAAAGAAGTCATTGAATATGATTTGAAATAATGGAGAGTCATTTTGCCTTCTTGGATGGAACCACAACCTTATAAAGATATCAATTGCCCCCAACCTTAACTTTAAATTGAGTATAATCTCAATCAAAACTCTGCTTAATAAATAAATAAATAAATAAATAAATAAATAAATAAATAAAACTCCGTTTAACCTTTTTGAGGAAATTTATAAGTTTACTCTAAAATATATATGACATAATAATGGTCCTCAAATAGCTAAGCAAACCTTTAAGTAAACATACTTGTCTTAAACATTAAGGGGGATACTTGTCTTAAACATGAAGACATTCAATGGAACTCTAATTATAAAAAAAAGACATACTGTGAGTCTAATTTTTTTTAAATATATAAATTGGGGCACCTGGGTGGCTCAGATGATTAAGCCTCTGTCTTCAGCTCAGGTCATGGTCTCCAGGTCCTGGGATCGAGCCCCATGTTGGGCTCCTAGCTCAGCAGGGTGTCTGCCTCTCCCTCTCCCTCTGCCTCTCCCCCTGTTTGTGCTCTCCTTGTCTCTCTCAGATGAATAAATAAAGTCTTAAAAAAATATTTCAAATAAATAACTAAAATAAGTAAAAAATATATAAATTGACAGGGGAACAAAATTCCAAAATGAGGTATAGAGAGAGAGAGCTGAGAGACAAACATATTTATGCAGGAACCTAATATACAATAAAGTTGGCGCCATAAATTAATGGGGGAAATTGTGGGTTATTTAATAGGTGTATGTAGAAAGAGAAAAAACGGGTCACTATACAAAGAAAAATAAAGCTGGATCCTGACCTAACGCCACATACCCACATACAATAGCAGGTGAGTTGAAGCCACAAAAGAGAAATGTGTAGCTTTAAACATAACAGAATAAAATATAAAAATGATTTTTGGGACTAGATAGGGAAGGATTTCTTTATATAAAATCTGCGAAACCATAATGGCAAATATTTTGTTACTTCATTACATCAAAATTAAAGATTTTTTTTTTTAGCAGACACCATAGACAATTCTTATAAACAAATTGCAGGATAGGAGAGGATATTTGCATTGTCTGAAACCAATTAGGGATAATATCTAGAAAATACAGTGAACTGCAACGGTAACAAAAAGGCATCAACCCTAGAGAAAAATGCACAAAAGACATAAACATGGACTTTACAGAAGAGGAAACAAAGAAGCTGATGAGCATTTGAAGAGATAATCAAACTCAACAAAAATCACAATAAAACAGATGTATCCACTACTTTATACCTATTAGACTGGAAAACATGAGACTTTGATAATGCCAAATGTTGGTGAGGAAATAGGCATGAGGGAAGTCTCCCGCCCTGCCAGTGGAAATGTAAACTGGTGTAGCCATTCAGGGGAAAATTCTGCACTACGTAATCAAGTGAAAAACATTCTAGGATCCAACAATTCTGCTCCTGAAAATACACCCCCCTCAGAACTGTCTCCCTGAGGAGACCTGTAGGATGTTGTTCTTGGTGGCAGAGAGATAGGGGCAAACTTCATGCCTACCAGAGAGACCATAGGAAAAATGCTGTGAGTGCACAGCAGTAACATGGAATGGAAACGGAGGACTGGAGCAGAAAAAAACAAAGGAATGAGCTACAAGCACAAAGTAACTCACTTTGAATAAAAATAAATACGCACCAAACAATACACATTTTTCAAGAATACATATAACAAAAACATATATACAAAATACATGAGAAGGGTTGCCTTCAGTGAAAGGAAAGAAACTGGAATTTGGGGAATGTGCATAAAAAGGAATAAATAATAAACATGGAGAAGATCTTGTATTGACCAATGAGGACCATGTGCCATCAAGTGAGGAATATAATTCTACCATTTGCATATAAGATTTTTTTAGAGTTAACGACTCAAAGAAAATCGTAGCTCTGAGAGCAATTTATTCTATATTTCCATGACAGATATTAGATAATTCCCTATATTTTCCATCCAACTAAATAAATATGGTTCAAGTGTTCGGTTGAAGATCATGATTTAGAAAGGGAGGGTAGAAATTAGAAAAACTTAGATTTCTCCCTACATTTACAGCATCCCTCTTCAATAATATGTATTATTTTTTTGTTCCAAATCTTTTAAAATCTAATCAACATGTTCTTTTACATAGAATGAGCCAGAATATATGGATTATCTTTGGTCCTCTTTACCAAATTCTTAAAACTGCCGGTTATGGGCATACATTGTAAGGAAAAGTGTCTTAATTCCACTGAGCTTATTCAGAAGTATTGGAAATTGGAAATTGGTTCAGCAGTGTTTATGACAGAGTTGTATGTGTAATATAAGCGTGTGTGATACAGACTAAATGCTCTCAAAAACTCAGAGATGAAGTATGGATATTCAATTTTCATCTAAACTCTGTTGGCATGGAGGCGAGTGGATTTCCCTGGGCAGTGCCTTCCCTAGGAAATGTAATAGTCAGGGTTCTCCAGAGAAATAGAACCAATAGGATGTATAGAGAGAGAGACTTATTTTAAGGAATTGGCTTATGTGATCGAGAGGACTGGTAAGTTCAAAATCTGCAGGGCAGGTTGGAGATGCAAGGAAGAGCTGATGCTGCAAGCCCAAGTCCAACAGCAATCTAGAGACAGAATACCCTCTTCCTCAGTGAACCTCAGTGTTTTCCTCTGAAGTCCTCCAACAGATTGGAAGGTCACCACATTATGGAGGGTATGGAGGGTAATCAGCTTTACTCAAAATCTACTGATTTAAATGTTAAATCTCATCTTTAAAAATGCCTTCACAACAGTATCTACACTGCTACCCAAATATCTGGGTACCTTAGCCTAACCCAGGTGACACAAAATCAGCCATCACATGGCTCAAGGTGAAACTTCAAGGAAATGTGGTGGGCGTGCTGAGGAAGGAAATGGACTCAGTGTTAACCCATTAGGGCAGCTGAAACATCACTGAGGTGTGGCACTGACCTCACATCCCAGGTAACATGCTATCTAAAACTGGGTTTTAGATTAGGATAGGTACCAGACAAATGCTGAGTGATTTCCCTGAAGATTTTTTGTCCCTACCTGTATAGGCTGACTATCTCAGACTGCTCTAGAGAGCATACAAAGAGAAAAGAATAAATTAAAAGCTTTTCAACAAATCTCAAGACATGAATGAGAGATTTTTTAAAAAACAATGTAGCAATTTG
This sequence comes from Callorhinus ursinus, assembly GCF_003265705.2. Taxonomy (NCBI): domain Eukaryota; kingdom Metazoa; phylum Chordata; class Mammalia; order Carnivora; family Otariidae; genus Callorhinus; species Callorhinus ursinus. Next base: position 7,514,665 of record NW_027397121.1, on the reverse strand, counting down.
AAAGGACACTTTTTCTTCGAAAACCTGTAGATGAGGGTCATAGAGCTATTAATTGCATAACCCCATAGGGTCTCCTATGCTAAGAAAAGGCCACTGGTTGGGATGGATTTGGACCCTGAGATATGAAATGGGGACATATGAACAGACACAGGGAAGTCAGACAACTGTGAATTACCAAATTCCCTGAACATCTTTGCTGTCATGCCCACTGTATCAGTTATCTATTGTTGTGTAACAAATGGCACCAAAATTTAGCAGCTTAAAATAACAAACATTTATTATGGAGCATTATTGGGACAAGAGGAGAAATTTGAATATGGACTGTGTGTATTTGATAATTGTGTATCAATTTTATGTGTCTTGGGGTGATGGTGGTATTATGGTTATGTAGGAGAAATATCCTTGTTCTTAAAACACACTGCCAAACTACTTAGGGGTGCATTGTCATAATGTCCACAGATTATTCTCAAATGCTTTAACAAAATGGTTCCTCAACAATAAACGGATAAAAAAATGTTGTATATTCACACAATGGAATACTGTATAGTTGATGATTATGAATAAACTGATAATTCAATAACGGATAAATCTAATAGAAACAATATCGAGTGAAGAAGACAGGCACACACAAAAAATACGCAATGTATGTTTCAGTTATCTTTTGCAGTGTGGAAACCACCCCTAAACTTAGCGGCTTAAAACAAAAACAATCATTTTATTATCTCTTGGGAGTGTGTCGGTTAACTGGGCTTTAAGAATTACTAGTGAAGCCCATGAACCAAAGCACTTATTCACAGCACACCCTCCGCACAGCATCTCTCATTCCATGCTTATGGTTTCTGGCTGGCTATGGGATTTGGAAATCTTTAGAATACTCTAAAATGTTCCCTACCTTATGCATCCTCCCTCCCCATAGTAAAAATCAGAAAAGTCAATGCCCTAGCCCTCTTTGAAGCTAGGGCACCAGTCAAAGTCATCCACCTGAGACTTCAATTCTAAACAACAGGAGGAAATAGAGATCCACTCTATAATCATGTCCCTGACAAAGGTGACAGGAAACGCAACTGACTTTGGGGGAAGCAGTGGTAAGAAAAGGAGAAGTTCCTGGAACAGAAGTGGCTGAGGAGGTGTCTTCAAACCCGGTTGTGGTAAAGCCTCGTTCCTAACAACAGAACAGCGGTGGGACAACAGAAGTGATGTGGTTTATCAGACGTATTCTGTGTGTGTGGCAGGGAGGAGTGGGGTGGTCTTGTTCTGTTTACAATGAGCTGCCACCGGTTGTCTCAGTATTTCCACTCTAAAAGCCTAATTCTGAGAGAAATATATTTTTTTAGACTTTTTGAAGGAGCCAGGAAGAATAAAAGAGAAATGATTCAAAGACAAAAACAAAAAAACAACAAAAAAAAGCAAAGCCAAGATGTATGTAGTCAGGAAAACTTGCTGTTAAAGATTAAAAATGGTTAATGTACAACAGGGCAATAAAATCATAACCTTGGCATTACCTTCTTTACCAGAGAAAAAGCAAAGCCATCCTACCTTATCAGCTTTCTCCAGATTAATCTCTAATAGTACAGGGCTGGCTGGGTTCTTTTTATTCAAGTTACAATCCCTAAGACACCCAGATTTTGATCAGGCAGGATTATGAGATAGTATCCAAGTATGATATTAAGTAACAAAGCAAGCAAAATTTTGCCTTATTTCCAATTTTTAGAACAGTTTTTCTTACACAATTCCTGCTCCTAAGGTACGGAATTGACCAAATAAGATTTTTCAGAAATGTTTTAATTCAGTATCATTAATTGGATGCTCTCTTTTATTTAGCCAGTTTAGGATTGAGACATAAAGACCTCCTTGTTGCATGTTTAACAAAGCCAAGGTCTTATTATTTATTTTTATTGACATGCAATATTATATTAGTTCCAGATGTACAACATAGTAATTTGACATTTATACACATTACAAAATGATCATCACAATAAGTCCTACTTACCATCCGTCACCATACATAGTTATTACAATATTATTGCCTATATTCTGCGCTGCACTTTACATCCCTGTGATTTATTTATTTTATAACTGGAAATTTGTACTTTTTAATCTCTTTCACCTATTTCATCCATCCCCCCATTCTCTTCTCCTCTGGCAAGCACCAGTTTGTTCTCTGTGTTTATGAATTATTTGTGTTTTGTTTTGTTTGTTCATTTCTTTTGTTTTTTAGATTCTACATTTAGTGAGATCATATGGTATTTGTCTCTCTCTGACTAATTTCACTCAGCATAACACCCTCTACATTTTTCCATGTTGTCACAAATGGCAAGATTTCATTCTTTTTATGGTTGAGTAATATTCCTCTGTGTGTGTGTGTGTGTGTGTATGTGCGCACGCGCGCGTGTAGCCACATCTTCTTGATCCATTCATCTTTGATGGACACTTGGGTTGCTTTCATATCATATCTTGGCTTATTGTCAATAATGCTGTAATAACTATAGGGGTGCATATATTTTTTCAAATTAATGTTTTTGTTTTTTTAGATGAGTACCCAGAAGTGGAAGTTCTTCTATGGTATTTCTATTTTTAATGTTTTAAGGAATCTCTACTGTTCTCCATAGTGGCTGCACCAATTTACATTCCCAGCAACAGCTCAGGAGCATTCCCTTTTCTCCATATCCTACCCAACACTTGTTATTTCTTGCGGTTTTTTATACTAACCATTCTGACAGATGTGAAGTCATATTTCATTGTGGTTTTTGATTTGTATTTCCTGGTAATTAGTGATGTTGAGCATAGTTTCATATGTCTATTGGCCATTTGTATACATTCTTTGGAAAATGTCTATTTGGGTCCTCTGCCCATATTTTAATTGGACTCTTTGCTTTTTGTGTGTGTTGGCTTGTACTAGTTCTTAATATATTTTGGATATTAACCCCTTAGCAAATATATTAATTGCAAATTTCTTCTCCTATTCAGTAGACTGCCTTTTCATTTTGTTGATGGTTTTCTTTGCTGTGCAAAAAGTTTTTAGTTTGGGGGCACCTGGGTGACTCAGTCAGTTACACTCCTGACTCTTGATTTTAGCTCAGGTCATGATCTCATGGTCATGGGATTGAGCCCAGGGTCAGGCTCCCTCTCAGCACAGAGTCTGCTTGTCCCTCTCCCTACTCACTCTTACTTTCTCTCTCTCTAAAATAAATATGCAAAATCTTAAAAACAAAAACCTTCTTAGTTTGTTGTAGTCCCAACTACAGAAAATATAGTTCATTTTTGCTTTGTTGCTCTTGCCTGAGGAGATAGATCCAAAAATATATGTATATTGTGAAGACTAATTTCCAAGAGTTAACTGCCTGTTTTCTTTTAGGATTTTTATGGTTTCAGGTCTTATATTTAGGTCTTTAATACATTTTGAGTTTATTTTTGTATGTGGTGTAAGAAAGTGGTTCAGTTTCCTTCTTTTGCATGTAGCAGTCCAGTTTTCCCAACACCATTTAGGGTTTTTTTGTTTTGTTTTGTTTTTTAATTTAAATTCAAGTTAGTTAACATATAGTGTAGTATTGATTTTAGGAGTAGAATTTAGTGATTCATCACTTACATATAACACCCTGTGCTCATCCCAACAAGTGCCCTCCTTAATGCCCATCACCCATTTACGCCATCCCCCCACCCACCTCCCCTCCAGCAACCACCAGTTTGTTCTCTATATTTAAGAGTCTCATGTGGTTTGTCTTCTCTGTTTTTATCTTATTTTATTTTCCTTCCCTTCCCTTATATTCCTCTGTTTCGTTTCTTCAATTCCACATATGAGTGAAATCATATAATATTTGTCTATCTCTGACTTATTTCACTTAGCATAATATACTGTAGTTCCATCCACATTGTTGCAAATGGCAAGATTTCATTCTTTCTGATTGCCAAGTAATATTCCATTCCAACACCATTTGCTAAAGAAACTGTCTTTTCCCCATTGTATGTTCTCTCTTTCGTTGTCATAGATTAATTGATCATATAAGCCTAGGTTCAGTTCTGGGCTCTTTATTCTGCTCCACTGATCTATGAGAGTCTCTTTTGTGCCAGTACCATACTACTCTGATTATTACAGTTTTGTAGTATAGTTTGAAATCAGGAATTGTGATACCTCCTGCTTTGTTCTTCTTTCTTAAGATTCTTTGGCTTTGGGGGTCTTTTGTAGTTTCATACAAATTATAGGATGCTTTGTTCTAGTTCTGTGAAAAATGCCTTTGGTATTTTGGTAGAGATTGCATTGAATCTGTATATCATTTTGGGTAGTAGACATTTTAACAATATTAATTCTTCCAATCCACAAGCACAGTATATCCTTCCATTTATTTGTATCACCTTTAATTTCTTTCATCAATGTCTTATAATTTTCCAAGTACAGGTCTTTTACCTTCTTGGTTAAATTTATACTTATGTATTTGTATTCTTTTTTATGCAATTGTAAATGGGATTATTTTCTTAACTTCTTTCTGATAGTTTATTATTATTATTGTATAGAGATACAACAATTCCTGTATATTAATTTTGTATCCTTTATAGAATTCATTTATTCCTCTAAAATTTTCTGGTGGAGGGGCGCCTGGGTGGCTCAGTTGGTTGAGTATCCAACTCTTGATTTCCACTCAGGTCATGATCTCAGGGTTCTGAGATCGAGCCCTGTGCTGGGCTTTGCACACTCAATGCAGTCTGCTTGAGATTCTCTCTCCCCCTCTCTCTCTGCCCCTCTCCCTGATCTCTCTCTAAATTAATTAATTAATTGAGTGTGTGAGGGGTTTAAAAAATCTTTATTTAAAAACTATGTTAGTATTTTTTTTTTACGTGAACAGAACTAATCAAGGAAGGTTGAACTCCTGTTCTTTATTTGTCAGCTTTTTCCACATCATCGATTTGAGAGACAGGGTAGCTCTTTTGATAATATAAAATTAATTTAAAATATATAGAGCCTGCCAAATGCACCTAATTACTTCTTCCTGTTTTATAAGGTAAAAGATTAAGCCTTTGGTGCTACCTAGTGGTGAAGTTGGTAATGACTACTTTTTTTTTTTTTTTTAAGAGTTAAAAGATATCGACAGTTTTAACTCCTGAATCCAGGATCTGGGTTTCAGGAAGGCAACAAAAACAAAAAACTTCTGACAGAAACTGATTACTTAATTAAGTGCACAAGTACCTGAGAATGAGCAATTGTTTTAGCTTTTGTTAGCCCAATAACCAGAGTGACAATAAAACATCTAAAAATAAATATAAATACTGCATGGAGCACTGGGTGTTATAGGAAAACAATGGATCGTGGACCACCACATCAAAAACTAATGATGTATTGTATGGTGACTAACATAACATAATAAAAATTTTAAAAATAAATAAATAAATAAATATAAAGATGATAACATGAAAATTATGTTTTAGGTCTCTCAGAAGCAAAGGGATTTTACTTGTTTTAAAAATAATTTGACAAAATGACACAGCACAAAGCACTGAAAGTTATCGGGATACTGAATGAGAGTATTCTAAAATAAATCTCTGCTAGCTAGGCAGATTATACTAAAGGAAAAAAGAAACTTTTCTACATCTTTTTAAGAGTATAATGAGTATTCCAAGACCAAGTTTGAATTGCAAGTTTTCTCCGTTTTTGGTTGTTAATTTAATCCATCATTATGTATGTGTTTTAATCATACAGAAATATGTATATAATTGGATGACAATATTATTTAACTTCAGCTTTAAGATGTAACTATATCAATACAATACACTAATGTGTATGTTACATTGAATTTACCACCTTAATCTGAGTTGTGCAAAACAAAATACAGATAAGAGTATATATATAAAAGTTGCTTGATGATCCAGTATTTTTTTCTTTGTCTCTATGAATCATTTCTTTTTTTTTTTTAGATTTTATTTAAATTCAAGTTAGTTAACATAGAGTGTATTTTTAGTTTCAGGGGTAGAATTTAGTGATTCATCAGTTGCATATAACACTCAGTGCTCATTACATCATGTGCCCTCCTTAATGCCCATCACCCAGTTACCACATCCCCCATCCACCACCCCTCCAGCAACCCTCAGTTTGTTTCCTAGAGTTAAGAGTCTCTCATGGTTTGCCTCCTTCTTCTATGAATTATTTCTTTTCAGAATTTTGCAGGTAATCAAAAGTCACTGGGACGCCTGGGTGGCTCAGTCGGTTAAGCGTCTGCCTTTGGCTCAGGTCATGATCCCAGGGTCCTGGGATCGAGTCCCGCATCAGGCTCCTTGCTCAGCAGGGAGCCTGCTTCTCCCTCTGCTGCTCTTCCTGCTTGTGCTCTCTCCCGCTATGTCAAATAAATAAATAAAATCTTAAAAAATTTTAAAAACAAAAAACAAAAAAAAACAAAAGTCACTTATTCATTCACTCAAATTAATCCAAAGTCATAAAATCATTTAAGTTGAGACTACAGGGCAACATAATCACTCTTGATCTTACAAATTTTTCAAAGAAGCAAAATTTTTAAATTTTACAAAGTAAGTAAAGTAAGTCAAATAATTTGCAGCATTGTCTAAAGTTCACAAGAACCAATCATTTCAAAAAATAGAAGCGTGTCTTGTGATAATGTAGTTAGATTAGCTACATATGTTTACATTTAGGTTTGCTTCCCAGAAACTGAGACAACAAATGAGTCAAAGAACAAGGAACAAATCCCTTTTTTCCCCAAAACCAATTTACAGTGATTAAAATCAAATTAATAGCTGTGTACGGTAGGGAGTACAAAGGGGTAGGAGGACTGACTACAAAAAGGCAAAGGGAACTTGTGGGGCAAAAAAAATATTCTGTATATTGTATTCTGTAGCAGTTCTACGGTATATACATCTGCCAGAACTCATGAAACTGAATGATTCAAATGTTTCCATTTGTTTTATGTGAATTACACCTCAATAAAGTTGACTAAAAACCATAAAATGAGATCAAAAGTTTCAGTTGTCAAGTTTGTGGACTTTAGCTACAGAGAACCAAAAAGGTCATTATGTCAAGCATAGCACAAACATGCCTTTTCCCTTTTCAATTTTTAAAATTTAGTTTATTTTAAACTAAAAATCAAAACCATTCACCCATTTCTACCACCCCGTATCCCCACAAATTATTTTTATAAGTCAGGTAGTTTATAATTCGCTTCCAACAAAATAGAAAGAGGACATAATCAAGTTGTAAGCTGTTACATTATTTAAAATAATTTTTGATGATACCTCACTACGGTATTTAGAAAATAAAATTCTGCAGAAATTCAAGCAGTTAAGCAAAATTGCTACAACAAAATTCCATCCATTACTACCTACTTATCTATGTGCACAAAGTTTCCAAGTGCTTATGTATATAAAAGGAAAATTCAAAATAAAACTAATGCTACATTTTGTCTCATTCTAGAAATAAGTATTATTTATCCACAGATACATTAAATTAATTGGGAAAAGCGCCATCTATCTCATAAAGAGATTCATTATCAAGATAATTTTACTTTTTTATGGTTGATAATTACTTATAAAAGTGTCCAATAAATTTACTCTTTTGATCTATTGTGTACTATACCAAATTGCAATAAGTCAAACAAAAGAAGCATTTTTTTCCATTAACGGCATTTTATTTGCACATATGTATTACATCCCTAGAAAAAGAATCCCAGGATTTTCTCTCCTGTGTGTTTTTGTCTTGTTTCTTCATGGTCCATGATGCCAGGTGAGGTTGTCAGGACAATGAAACCAAACTGGTAGGACAGAAGCAGTTTACTCTGTCATTTTTCTAGATCTTTCAGTAGTACATCAAATCTGGGACTGATCACTCCACACTTGTTTCACTTGCCCGTGAGGTTCCCAGTTCTGTGGTCATCAATGATTTCAAATTCGCCAATGTAACCGAGCTTCATCATCACAATGAGAAACTGGACGATGACTTTGGAGCATGGCCTAATAAGAACCTGGCGTTTGCCTCTCTTTTCACATTGTTCATGCTCTTCCAGGACATTCATGCACACCACTGCGGCAGAATGGAAAGATGGTGGAAAGAGCACAAAAGAAACATTTTAACTCTTAGAAATTTATGGCAATAGAAACTTATTTTGATAGATTTTGTTGGGGTTTTTTTCTAAGATTTTATTTCTAAGTAATCTCTACATCCAACGTGGGACTCAAATTTACAATCCTGAGATCATGAGTCACATGTTCTACTGACTGAGCTAGTCATGCATCCCTATAGATTTTGGTTTTGCAGAGAAGTAAAATATGGTGACCAACCAAAATATTTTGCATGTTTAAATTTAGAATAAAATTTAAGCAAGTTGAGAATAAAATTGGAGAAAAGAAAAACAATGCAAAATGTCTGAATGTTTATATTTATGAAACAGTTGCCAGATATAAAATCTTGGATACATTTTTAAATGATGTAACAGTTTTATTTTTTAAATACCAATAATGACCATAAACTTACATATGTTTAAACAATGAAAATTTCCTTGTCGACTTCAAAATGTATGGGGAGAAGAACTCACTTCCAAGAAATAGAGTAGATGTACTTTTTCCTCTTCCTCCTGCTAACTACAACTAAAGACCATGGACATTATTGTAAAACAAGTATAAGAAGACTCTGAAAGGTGGAGAGAAAGCAGACTGGCTAGCTACTTCAGGACTCAAGCAATCACACGATGGTGAGGTCCCCAGATTCCCCTTTGCCTTAAGTATCTCAGACTTAGAGCTCAAAAAGCCAGCAACCCAGAAACACAGGAAAAACAGCCAACAGGAATAGCTGGGGGAAAAAAGAGGTGGGGGCAGCCTAGCAAGGCAGAAAATTTTAGACAATTCCTCTACTTCAGCTAAATCCCACCAAAAAATCTGACTCCACCTCCACCAGCAAAGGCCAATTGAGAAGCTTAGACTTCCAACCCTCCCACATAACACACACTCCATGTCAGTGGAAGTGAGTAGGGAACCTGAATGTTCATCCCTTCCTGGTGGCAATGGGCCCCCAGCCCCCAACCTCCACAGTGTTGATGGAGACATAGGCTTCTACCCCCCATCAATAATGAATCACCTCAGGCGCCTGGGTGGCTCAGCTGGTTTAGCGACTGCTTTCGGCTCAGGTCATGATCCTGGAGTCCCGGGATCGGGTCCCGCATCGGGCTCCCTGCTCGGCGGGGAGTCTGCTTCTCCCTCTGACCCTCTCCCCTCTCATGCTCTCTCTCTATCTCATTCTCTCTCTCAAATAAATAAATAAAATCTTTTTTTAAAAATAAATAAATAAATAAAAATAATGAATCACCTCTTCCCAGCCCCAGGGGTGGGGGGAAGTTGTCACACAATGCCTGGTGCAGAGTCAGGATTCTATCAAGAGGGTAGGACCTCATCTAATATGACTGGTGTCCTTTAATAAGGAGAAGAGATTAGGACACAGGCATACACAGAGGGAAGGCCCCTCTGTGTATACACAGAAGGAAGATGGCCACCTCCAAGCCAGGGAGAGAGGCTTCAGAAGAGACCAACCCCACTGACTTCCAGCTTTCACAACTGTGAGAAAATAAACTTCTGTTGTGTAAACCTCCCCAGACTTATGGAGGCCCAAGCAAATCAGGTCTTGTATTTGGCCCTAGGCCTAGTCCTTATTAAGGAAGGAATTTCTAAGGTGAGACAGTAACATTTAGTACGATTGTACTGAAGGCTAGGGCAGTTGGAGAAAATGAAAATAGGAAACCCTTCGATTCTGATGGCAGAGAATATGGATGTTAGAGACCACAGGACCCTCCAAGGGTTTTCCAACTAGAAACAAAACAGGGGTTGCCCGATTCTACCAATGTCTGCCCAAATTTCTTAGGTCTTAGCCCTGCACTGCGCACCGGCTGGGGTCCTGCTCCTATAGCATTTCCATCTCTTTCCTGAAGGCTTTCTCCAAAGCTCTGGAGGTCACTGCCCCACTCACAGTGAACTAGAGGGGACAGGAAGTTCACACACCAGGAAGCAGTTTTCAACCAATGACTGAGGGGATCTAGCTCCCTTGTTCCTCAGCTGGGATGACTCTGAGGCCTGCAGTCCACGTCATTTCCCAGAGTTCCCTACAGGGTTCAACTCCAGTCATTCACCCTTTATTGGCTGCCCTCCCTTCCCTGTCTAACTTCCCCCCAATCTGCTACTGAGGATTCCCACACCTCCAAAATAAACTGCTTTCACTCGTGTCCTTGTCTGAGGAACTGCTTCTGGTAGAAACCTAAGTAAGGGGCGATCCTCTCAGGTCCCCTCCCTCTTTGGGAGCTTTGTACTATATCTCAATAAACTCTGCTGCCCACCAAAAAAAAAAAAAAGAAAAGAAAAGAAAAAAGAGGGCAGCACTTGGGTGGCCCAGTCAGTTAAGCATCTGCCTTTGGCTCAGGTCATGATCTCAGGGTCCTGGGATAGAGTCCCGTATGGGGCTTCCTGCTCAGTGGGGAGTCTGCTTCTCCTTCTCCTTCTGCCCCTCCCCCCTGCTCATGGTCTCTCTCTCTCTCTCAAATAAATAAATAAAATCTTAAAAAAAGAAAGGAAGAAAGGAAGGAAGAAAGCCGAAGTAAGGCACCTGGCTGACTTCTTACTGCTTTCACAGCAGTACAAGTCAACTTCTCTCTACCTGTCGCTCAAGAGTAATTAAGGGTGACTCTTGATCATGGTGCCTGGGGATCCAGCACCCTGTCTCTCAAAAACTCCTTATTCCTTTCCTTGCCAGGATTTTTCCTTCTTCAGCACAGATGACAGCCCAATCTATTGACTATTAAGCAAAGACAGTTTAGAAACTGTTGGAAATATTTTTATTCTGTTCAAATTTGTAATAAGAGAGACAATACACCCTCTCTGGGCCTGCCCTTGTATGCTGAGTATCTGAGTTTGGGGGAGCACTGATCATCTGTGACACAGTCTTAAAGGATTATAGGGCACAAGGCCCCCAGACTGAGACCCTCTCCTCAGCCCACGGATTCTGTATCAGCTCCAAAGCAGGAAAACTGGCTCTGATTTCATCAAGAGTCCTTCTCAAATCTATAATTTATGGCATAAGCACTGGCTTAGACATTTAGTAATCAAGGCCTTTCTTTCATCTTGCCTCTTCCATGGTTTTCAAAAGTAAATTTTAAATGCAAGAACTGCATCTTTTGATCATCATTGTTCTGCTGTGGTCACCCAAGGCATGAAGAGGAAAGACCTTATCTGCCTCGAAAGTAGAAAGACACAACAATCTTCAGTTGACATCCTAGAATTTTTCCCGCCACACACCTGACTTATACCATTCTATATGGTTTGAACATTTTATAACAAGAATGAGTTCAGGTATTTACTGTGGAATTTTTTAAACAAACGTTAAGAAATAGGACTTTTTTTCAAAAGAAGGAATTCCCACTAGGGGGTAGTAGAGAATCACAATCAATCTTAGTCTGACCCTGAAGGGCAAAAGGAAATGTACGTTAAACTGGGAATTCAAACACTGTAGCCCGTTTGTAGCTACAAATATTTATTAACTAGCTCAGTCTAAGGTGTAATTTCTTCATAATGCCAGATGATACATATCTTGTTCTTTTGAGCAATGTTTTTCTACTTATGGTCTCCTATAACTTGCTTTTCTGTAAACTGGCCTGCATCCACTTATATAGGACTACTGAAATTGAACAATTGGGGGACATTATGGTTGGAATGATAGAATTTGGAGAGGAGATACACTGATAATAAAAACACATACTCTTTCTCCATAGGTGAAGTAAAATTATAGTAATATACATTGGATCTGCACACATTCCTCTCCTTAAGTCTCCCTGGATAAAATGAGGCAAGTGTATTCTGAAAAAAGGAGTAACCAGAAGTGGGCTGTAGCATCCTTACCTAATCTCCAGCATGTGTGACCAGGCTGCATCAATGACCCTCAGGCCTCTGCCCAGTTGTTTTGCCCATTTCCTTTATCCTAGCCCATCCCCAGCTCTGATCTGGCCCAGTAGGTGTGAGATCTGGATATTCTCACCTGTGATGTGCTGTTCCTTTTCCCTAGAGGCCAGACTGGAGGTCTCACAACCACCTGTACCATCTTGCAGGGATCCTTCGAAATGCATGGCCAGATTCACCTCATTATGGTTGGGTACCACCATGACCCCACAGATTTATATCCCTTGGGATCCCAGTTCTCCGGACTGGACAGCAGTTCAATCCTTGAATGCATTCTATTAGACCCTGGTTCAGGACCCTTGCGTCTCATCCTCTGTCGCCCCCTCCTCAGCCGTGCCTTAAATTTAATTTTCTTTGATTCTAACTCATGCCAATTCCAGGAGAGACACAGTCTCCTTCATCATTGGTCAGAGTTCCCAGCAAGTTGTGCTGGAAATCCAATGGGCAAACGAGGGCTATTTCTGAGTTCAAAAGTCCGTCTTTTGACTATTTTTCTCTTGGATTATTGTTAAATGTTCTGAATATAATCCTGTGTAAATTATGTGTGATGCAAATAAATCTAGTTTTTGGCTCTTGGGTTTTCTTTCTTTAGGGTGTACTTTGACAAAAGTTTCTAATTTTAATGTGGCCAGATTTATTAACTTTTTCTTTTATTTTTATGTTTCTTTTTTAATTCTGTATAGTTAATATACAGTGTTATATTAGTTTCAGGTGTACAATATAGTGCTTCAACAATTCTTAATTTTTTAAAGATTTTATTTATTTATTTGAGAGATAGAGAATGAGAGAGAGAGAGAGAGAGCATGAGAGGGGGAGGGTCAGAGGGAGCAGACTCCCTGCCGAGCAGGGAGCCCGATGTGGGATGCGATTCTGGGACTCCAGGGATCATGACTTGAGCTGAAGGCAGTCGCTTAACCAACTGAGCCACCCAGGCGCCCCCAGTGATTCAACAATTCTATATATCACCCGATGCTCATCACAAGTGTACTCCTTAATCCCCATCACTTATCTCACCCATCACCCCACCAACCCAAACCATCAGTTTGTTCTCTATAGTTAACAGTCTGTGTCTTGGTTTCTCTCTCTCTCTTTTCTCCTTGGTTCGTTTGCTTTATTTCTTAAATTCCACATATGAGTGAAGTCATATGGTATTTGTCCTTCTCTGACTGACTTCACTTAGCATTATAACATCTAGATCCATCAATGTTGTTGCAAAAGACAAGATTTCATTCCTCTTTATGGCTGATCCAGGACTATATTGAATAAAAGTGGTCAGAGTGGACATTCTTGTTCCTGATCTTAGGAGGAAAGCTTTCAGTTTTCCACCATTGAGTATGATGAATTTATTTCTCACTTCTACCGAATTTATTTATCAGTTCTAGCAGTTTTTTTAGTGGAGTCTTTCAGGTTTTCTATATATAGTATCATGTCATCTGCAAATAGTAACCGTTTTTACTTCTTCCTTACCCATGGGTGCATTTTATTTCTTTTTCTTGTCTGATTGCTATGGCTAGGACTTCTAGAGGAAAGCTCTCAGTTTTTTACCATTGAGTATGATGTTAGCTGTGGTTTTCTCATATATGGCCTTTATTATGTTGAGGTATGTTCCCTCTACACCTACTTTGTTGAGGGTTTTTATCATGAATCAGTGTTTTACTTTACCAAATGCTTTTTCTGCATCTATTGAACTGATCATATGGTTTTTATCCTTTCTCTTATTGATGTGATGTATCACATTGATTGATTTGCAAATATTGAACCACACTTGCAACCCAGGAATAAATCCCACCTGGTTGTGGTGAATGATTCTTTTAATGCATTGTTGGATTCGGTTTGCTAATATTTTGTTGAGGAATTTCACATCTATGTTCATCAGAGATATTGGCCTGTAGTTCTCTTTTTTTTTTTTTTTTGTAGTGTCTTTTATTTGGTTTTGGTACCAGGGTAATGCTGGCCTCCCAGAATGAATTTGGAAACTTTCCTTCCTCTTTTATTTTTTGGAATGTTTTGAGAATGGGTATTAGCTCTTCTTTAAATGTTTGGCAGAATTCCCTTATGAGGCCATCTGGTCAGGACATTTATTTGTTGGGAGCATTTTGATTACTGACTCAATTTCATTGCTGGTAATTGGTCTGTTCAAATTTTCTATTTCTTTATGATTCAGTTTTGATAGTTTATATGTTTCTAGGAATTTATCCAATTCTTCTAGGTTGTCAAATTTGCTGGGATAAAATTTTTTTTAAAGATTTTATTTATTTGACAGAGAGAGCACCAGCAGAGGGAGAGAGAGGGGCAAGCAGGTTCCCTGCTGAGCAAGGAGCCCGATGTGGGACTCGATCCCAAGACCCCAGGATGATGACCTGGGCCGAAGGCAGCCGCTTAACCAACTGAGCCACCCAGGCGTCCTTGGGATAAAATTTTTCATAGTATTCTCTTATAATCCTTTGTAATTCTGTGGTGTTGGTTTTCATTTCTCCTCTTTCATTTCTGATTTTGCTTATTTGAGTCCTCTCTCTCCCTTTTTTGTGAGTCTGGTTGAAGGTTTATTAATTTTGTTGATATTTTCAAAGAACCAGTTCCTGGTTTCATTGACCTGTTCTATTGTTTTTTTACTTTCTATTTCATTTATTTCTGGTCTAATCTTTATTATTTCCTTCCTTTTACTGGTTTTGGATTTTGTTTGTTGTTCTTTCTATAGCTCCTTTAGATGTATGGTTAGGTTATTTGAGATTTTTCTTGCTTCTTGAGGTAGGCCTGCATTGCTATAAACTTCCCTCTAAGAACAACTTTTACTGAATCCCAAAGATTTTGGACCATTGTGTTCTCATTTTCATTTGTGTCCATGTATTTTTTTTATTTCCTCTTTAATTTCTTGGTTGACCCATTCATCATTTAGTAGCATGTTATGTAACCTCCATGTACTTGTGTTCTTCCAAGATTTTTTCTTGTGGTTAATTTCTAGTTTCATAGCATTGTGGTTGGGAAAGATGCATGGTACGACTTCAATCTTTTTTAATTTGTTGAGACTTATTTTGTGACCTAACATGTTATGTATTCTGGAAATGTCCCATGTGCACTTGAAAAGAATGTGTATTCTGTTTTAGGATGGAATGTTCTGAATATTTGTGTTGGATCCAACTGGTCCAATGTGTCATTCAAAGCCACTGTTTCCTTGTTGATTTTTCTCTTCAGATGCTCTATCCGTTGACGTAAGTGGGGTGTTAAAGTCCACTACTATTATTGTATTATGATAGATTTTTTCCTTTATGTTTATTAGCTGCTTTATGTATTTCTATGTTTTTAAAAAGTTATGTGTGTCTTACGTAATAAATATTGCCCTACCTTAAAGTCATATAGTTATTTCTTTTACATTTGATCTGAAACTTTTAATATTTGTTTTTAATATTTTAGTACTTCGTTCATTTGGAGTTTATTTTTATGTATGATGAATGTATATCCAATTATTCCATTGTTATTTATTGAATAGTACATCTTTTATCCATTTATCTTTAATGTCCACTCTTCACACACAAGAAGCTCTGATACTATCTTTCCATTCTATTCTATTGGTCCAGTTGCCTACACACCCTGCCACCACCAATAGTGCAGGGTCTTAGTGACAGTATCAGTCTTCAGTAGTATCTTGCCTTTTCTTTTGTTTTTTAAGATTTTTTTTATTTATTTATTTGACAGAGAGAGAGAGCACAAGCAGGAGGAGCTGCAGGCAGAGAGAGAGGGAGAAGCAGGCTCTCCACGGAGCAGGGAGCCTGATGTAGGTCTCCATCCCAGGACTCTGGCATGACCAAAGGCGGACGCCTAACTGACTGAACCACCCAGGTGCCCATATCTTGTCTTTTCTTAACCTTGTACTACTTTGTTTTATTTTAAAATCAGTTTGTGTAAATTCCATAAAATATCCTGAAGAGACTCTTCTAGGAATTATATTGAAGCTATAGAACGTATTGGGAAGACTAACATTTTTGTAATATTGAGGCTTCTTAACCATGAATATGGTGTATCTCTCCATTTATACAGGACCTCACCACTGTCTTTCAATGTTTTTAATTTTCCCTGTTAGGATCTTGCATGCCCTTTCTTTCTGAGAATTTATTCCTGATGACTTTAAGTATTACTATAAGTTACTATCAAAAGGGACCATTTTATCACATTTCCTATCTTTTTGTTTGATAGAAAAATGCAATTGACTTTTTGTGTATTTCTCTAACCACCTTGCTAAACTCTCTTATTAATTCTTGTGTTTAGATATTTTTGTATTTTCTCTGTAGACGATCATATCACCTATGAATAATGAAAGCTTGCTTTCTTCCTTCTTACGCTTCTAACTTTCCTTCCTCTCCTCCTACTTTCTTTTCTTTTCAGCTGTTGTTCAAAGTCCCCTATTCCCTGCCTAAGTAAACCTAATGTATCATTTTCCATTTCATATTGTAAAATTTTACTCTCTAACAGGGTCTGCCTTTTTCTTTTAACCCAATGCCAATAATGGAATTTCAGTTCTTAGCCTTGAATTGCCAGTGACAACATTCTCAGCAAGATAAAAAGCAAAAAATGTTCTTTCTTGTCCCAAAAGCTGGGAAGAACAATGTATCTTTAACACAAAACTTTCTTATAAATGATATTTCTAACAAGGATAATTTTTCAAACTGCTAGGCTTCAGAGATTTGGGGTGAGGCCTGATAAAATTACCTTAACCCATAAAACATCTGTAATTTTGATTACTCATCTTTCTTAATAATTTAGTGTTCTTGTAATAATGTTGAGTTAACGTCTTCATCTACAGGAAGGTAAAATTACTTATGAATGTTCTCTGTCAAACCAGAAAAGAAACATTGGCATTTCCCTGTACTCACACACAGAGAATAAGATGGTTCTACTGGAATTTTTTTTAAAGAAAATGTGAGCGACTGTTGGATAAACCAAGCAGAGAGTAGAGATTTAAGGAGAGTGGTTGCATACGGAGCCTAAAAATGAGCCACAATAAAAAATTTTAAAAGATTTTTAATTTTAAAAGCCAAATTAAGATAAATTTGTACTTGGGGGGTGCCTGGGTGGCTCAGCTGGTTAAGCGACTCCCTTCGGCTTGGGTCATGATCCTGGAGTCCCAGGATCAAGTCCCGCATCGGGCTCCCTGCTCAGCAGGGAGTCTGCTTCTCCTTCTGACCTTCCTCCCTCTCATGCTCTCTCTCTACCATTCTCTCTCTCTCTCAATAAATAAATAAAAATCCTTAAAATAAAAAAAAATCTGTACTTGGGCCTCAGTGGGAAACTACTTGCCTCTGTGATCTTTCCCAGCTAGCTCAAAACTTTGCTGTTAAAGAATTATTCTTACTAAAAATCCAGAGCTGTTCGAAAATAAGAAAATTGTGGTATTTTATTGTGTTGTTGATTTTGTCTAAAGGTTTTTGCCAGAAGTCACTGGTGATATGGGTTCAAGTAGAGTGTTACCCATGAGTGTGTTAGCAGTTGAATCAGAGTGGGCGCTCCCAAACTTGAGTGCACCAGGATCGGCTAGAAGGCTTGTTAAAATGCAGATTCCTGGGACACCCATCCAGAGTTTCTAATTCAGAGCTAGGTCTGGGTTTAGACCTGAGATTTTGCATTTTAGTACATTTCCAGGTGATGCTGAAGCTGCTGATCCAGAGACCGTATTTCGAGAACTGATAGAGTAGAATGATAGTAATTTCTGTATTATGTTCTATCATCCGTTTTCCTAAGCTGATTGAGTTATAATTTCATCCGATTCAAAGTAAGTGATTCTTTGAGAAAAATGAGGCTAAGGGGCGCCTGGATGGCTCAGTTGTTAAGCACCTGCCTTCTGCTCAGGTCATGATCTCAGAGTCCTGGGATTGAGCACCAAGCCCTGCATCAGCTCCCTGCTCAGCAGGGAGTCAGCTTCTCCCTCCCTCTGCCTCTTCCCTGGCTTGTGTACACACTCTCTCTCAAAAAAAATAAATAAAATCTTTTTTAAAAATTTAAAAAAGAAAAATGAGGCTAAGATGGAGAGAATCTCCATGGAGAGCACTAAGAATAACCCAGCCTGGGTTTAAGTACACAATGCAGAACACAGAGGTTCTGTGTTGCTTTTTGAAGTAACAGAGATCCACAACCCATCACCCCAAGGTATTTTTTTAAAGAAACATATGGAAGCTGTGTGATTTTTTTTTTCCTCTTCTAGATGTCTGCATTTTCTCCTTTCTTTTCCTTGGAAGGAAAGTGCTACTGTACGACCTTCAGCTTTCCCAAGAAATTAATGATTTCCTCTTTTATTTGAGTGCAAATAATGCGGGACTTGATCCTGGGACTCCAGGATCATGACCCAAGCCGAAGGCAGTCGCTTAACCAGCTGAGCCACCCAGGCACCCCCAAGTACAGATTTATCTTAATTTGGCTTTTAAAATTAAAAATTGAGTGCAAGATTTATTTTTCCTGTGTGAAAGTCCATGTGAACTGTGTTTAGGATTTTTTAAATCCTTGACAATATATATATTGACTTATAATTTTCCTTTCTTGTAGGGTCCCTGTCAAGTTTTTAGTATAAGGGTTATACTAGTCTCATAAAATGAGAAGGGGATATATCCTCTTTTCATATTCTGTAAAGACTTCTGTAGGATTAGAGTTATTTTTTCCTTTGAGTGTTCGTTGCAACTTACTGGTAGAGCCATCAGGACTTTGCATTTCCCTTGTGGGAAGATATTCAACAGTCAATTCAATTTTTTCTGCTGGAAAGAGGATTCAGTGTAACTGAAAAATGATGAGTAGATCATTGTGTGGTACCCCCAACTAACGACTATTTTCAGAAAGAAAGAGCAAAGCTCCTTTCTATCACCTACCAGGTCCTGAAGAAAACTCATTCTTTGGATAGATGAGTCTAAGGGGTGGGCGGGGCGAGTGCAGGGCTCACAGGGAGAAGGCCTTGGGTTACTTTGGGAGCAAGAGCACCAAGAATTCAGTTCTAAGAGAAGGATCAGTGTTTTTTCAAACTTTTTTGTAGTTTGTGCTAACACAGACAAACATAAGCACACACATTTAATAGAAACAAATGTTACATGAAACTATAGTTATGCTCACTGCCTGTGATGCAGGCTGGCATTTTCTGTTCCATTTTATTCTAGTCCATCCCAAAGCTAATGGTCATTTAGCATGGTAATCGGCACTGAACATTGGTCTATTTTATTCTATCCCATTCCACTAAATATCTATATTTATTTATTATATATATGATTAAAATTTTCTATTACTATATACATATATATAATGTATGGGTGCTTCTCGGCCGCCGATCCCTGGCCTGGCTGCCCCGCGCCCCGGGGTTTGGGGGACGGAGCCTGGGAGCTGAGAATGCAGGGGGGGCGAAGCGGAGTACCGGGATCCCGGCCCTGGGGGCAGGAACAGCGCACACAAACTGGGAGAACCTCGGGGACGGTGACTGAGGGCACCCGGAGAAGTGGGAATAACCCCAAGCGGCTTTAAGCAGTGGGGACCCTCCGCAGCTCCCCCCGCCCCCACTGCGCCGAGCTCTGATTGACGTTCAGTGGAGCCAATCATAGCCAGGCCCCTGCGAGCCCGCTGATGCGCTCCCGGAGGATTCCGGAAGTCAGGGCAGCAGCCCCCGCAGGGGGGCCCCTGGGAGCCCTGAGGCTTCGCGCCTGGGGGGGCCCTCCCTGAAATGCCGGCGCCCTGTTGAAGACCTGGACGGAAGCGGTCACTGCGGCTGGAAACCCGAGGCTCCATGGGAGGTCCCTTACTGTCCCTGAGCGCCTGCCTGGAGGAAGAGGGCTCTGCAAATACCTGAAGAACGCGCAGGGGACGCTAATGCAGGTGAGATTTGGGGAGGAAATCGTGTCCCCCAGGCATCACCCAGCTGGGGTAGTGAGGAAGGGATACGGGCCTCTAGGTTTCTCTCCGGGTCTCTCCGGGTCTCTCCGTGGCGCCTTGGAGTGAGGTGGGGGAGAGCAGTGAGAACGGGTCTGTCCCCGACGGGAGAGGAGGGGCGGACCCTTAGACCCTTAGGCCCTCTACTGGTAGGAGGTGTACGAGTGCTCTTGTCCTCGCGGCATCAGTGAAACGAATCCAGGCCCTGGGAGAGGGTCCCCGGAGAATACCTAGAGTCGGACATTTATTCCTTCAGTTCTCATCACGTTTGTTCGGGAATATAACTCGTCCCCTTTCACGTGAGGTGGCTGCGTTTGTGCCACAGCCTTCTTCTCTCTCACACAACCCTCTGGCCTCACGCTGGGTCCCTCAGACTGAGACGCGGTTCGGAGGGACAAGTGGGAAAGGAAACCTCGGCTCAGGCACTGTGCACGGTGGCTTAAGCACGACCAGGGTTCCAGCCTAGAGAGAAGTATAAACCCTCTCCTCTTGCCTTCTCAAAGCCATCTTCCTACCTCCTTATAATCATCATGGACATAAATGCTGGCCTACTTGTCCGAGGTGCTCTGGTTATTAGAGAGGAATTTGAATAATATAGACGAAAAGCTTGAGTAAAAGCGAGTGGGGATACCAGGCCTCTTCAGCTTGACTGGTGGGTTTCCCACACTTAATAGGTGAGGTTCGCAATATCCCGCTGCTTGTAAGCTAGGGTGACTACAGATGTGCTAGAGGATGGAAGGGAGTGTGCCCTTCGGGAAGGCAAGTCAGCCTGGCAGGCAGACAGTGTGGCCAAGAAGCCACCAGGTGGGGGTCAGCACATGCAAGTGAGCTCCTGCTGCTGCTTGGATGGGAGGAGGTGTGGCAAGAGGCTGGGGAAAACTCATCCTGATGGTCAGTCTGAGAAGCAGTCAAGATGGAGAACTGCAAAATCTGCAGTACTCATTCTCCGGGAGTCCCAGTGCCCAATGACAGGCTCCACCAGGGATGGCCAGCCCCTGTGGGCTGAGCTCTGCAGGCCTGATCTGCATTCGGATCTCCCCTACTTCTTCACATGGTCAGGAGAAGTTGAGCCAGGAGCTCAGAGAGTAACCGGAAGGGCACACAGGCACCTGAGAAATGGTTACCTTAAATCCAAGAGATCCACTTCAAGAACTCTTCTTGCATTCCCCAAATTTTCCTCTGTGATTCAATGGGAGGAAACCAGGTCCCAGCGTTGATTAAAAACAAATAAACAGAGCGCCTAGGTAGCTCAGTTGGTTAAGCATCTGCCTTTGGCTCAGGTCATGGTCCTGGGATTGAGCCCCAAGTCTGGTTCCTTGCTCAGTGGGGAGTCAGCTTGTCCCTCTCCCTCTGTCTCTGCCCCTCCTCCCCACTCGTGCTCTCTCTCTCTCAAATAAACAAAATCTTTAAAAATAAATAAATGAACAAACAAAACTCTTAAGTGAGCATGTGTGAGTGTGTAAATGGTGCTACGCAGTGATGTGATTGGGTAATCAAAAGGGATATCCACCCCAGGCAAATACGAGGAGCAAATTTGGAGTCAAAGAAACTTGGTGTGGTCCCCAGATGCAGGGTTCATTAAAGAAAAGACACTGCTTTGGGACAGATTCTAGGACTGCAGTCGTCTAATGCCAGGGACTTGCACCTCTTTTCCTGCATTGTTTCCCAATTTTGCCCCGGTTCTGGCATTTAAATGTTTATACCACTTCAAGTTTAAGACTAATGGTTTGCTCTACAACCTCCTAACTCCCACTTCCCTGCTAGCCTCACACAAGTCATTTTCTCTTCCCAGGTAGTAAAAGGGGGTAATATGCTCATCTTCAAGTAAATAAGAGGGAGGAATGAATATTGTGAGGGAGGGAAAAATTGGGTCTCTGCAGTAGGGGAAGAGTTGCTAAAAATTAAAGAACTTACTGTATAAATGGGAGCTTCAAGACTAGCGTGTCTTTCCATTCATGTTTCCTTCCTCAGTTTGAGAGGAATTTTTGGCAGAGAACTGAAAAAACTGTCTACTCCTTCATCTCTCTCCTAACACCTATAGGTTCTCTCCTCCAAGTGTTTGTCCATTTCCGATTAGGGGAACATGAGAAGGGAGAATAATAGCTCAATGGTCTTTCCTTCACATCTCCCTGGAGAGAGTTGTGAAATAAATGCCTCCTTCCACAGGCTTAGGTGGACCTGAAATTCTCAGCATGTATCCAAAGAGTTGCAAAGAATATAATTTCCAACACATCACATATATTAACACATTTAAATAAATCTGTTAATCACCTTGTCATGTGTCCCATGGAATCTAATTACCCTAATTTATTGACACCCATCACTAATTTTTAAAATGCACAACCTCTTCCTTAACAGTTGGAAATTTTACATTGCACCTTTTTTTTCTTTTGAATTCATATTTTCATTTTCCTCCCCCTGTAGAATTTTTTTTTTCTCAACCCTGGCCCAACATTCTAATGTAATGTATTTTTGGTCTTGGAAATCTTTTCTTGATCCAATCTAGCATGCTTCTTTGCAACAAAATATGTTCTTAAAATAAATCTTTTATTTCCTGATCTAAGTGTTTGAAAAGTCAGATGAATCAAGATAGTACTACAATTATTAGAGATAATTGATCAAAATAATATAAATAACACAGATTTGAGTAAATAAAAGTAGAAAACATAAATTTTTAAAAAGTAACTATTTAATTGGAAATGTTTCTCTTACAGAGATGGATAGGGGCTTTATTTTCCCTACTTCATGTTGATGAAAGTTATTTATTGTTATTATGAAGCCAGTTCCATATGATTTCTATTCCTTTAAAAATATTTTAACATAAAGAACTAAAAAATCTTACTCACATATAAAAGTATGGAAACAGAATAAGTATAAGAATGGAAGGAATTTTGTTGTAGCAACTTCACCCAATTTTTAAAATTTCTTCTTGGTGGGCGCCTGGGTGGCTCAGTTGGTTAAGCAACTGCCTTTGGCTCAGGTCATGATCCTGGAGTCCTGGGATCGAGTCCCGCATCAGGCTCCCACTTGGCAGGGAGTCTGCTTCTCCCTCTGACCCTCCCCCCCTCATGTGTTCTCTCTCTCATTCTTTCTCTCAAATAAATAAATAAAATCTTTTAAAAAATAAAATAAAATAAAATAAAATTTCTTCTTGGTTATATGCCAAAACTCACAAGGTGCACTATTATTAAATACTATTTCAAATAATCGCACAACTCAAATGTAGAGTTCTTCTTCAATTTTGTTGAAGCAAAGAATTAGAAACTACCTGATTTGCAAAACTCTTTTTACACATTAGTTTCTTTCACTCAGTTCTTAGAAGTATACCAAAGAAGCTTTTAAAATTCTTATGAAATAACTAATATTTATACCTGTTAGAGGCATCTTGTTTGTGAAACTCAAATTGGATGAAACTAGGGTTAGAAAGAAACCCACAGATTTGGAAATTAAAAATCAATAGGTTCTGAATAAAGACCTTTTCCCCATTTTTTAATGTCATTTGGAAGTGCATTTAAAAATTATGACAGAGATGGGCACTAAACTATTGTGCATGTGTATGTGTGTAATTTCATGTGACTGTAGAAAATGATTAATTTTGTAATCATGCATTTGTTAGGTATAGAACAGTGTATCAACATCCAAGAGGGAGAAATTAATCCCAAATAAATGAACCTGGATTTCTAGAGTTTAGAGTATTACAACCAAGACTACATTTTGGAACATTTTGTTTTGTATCCCCAGATAAGTGGATTTCTGCTTTTAAGAACACAATTTAATCTACTCAGTGGAAATTAACTGCAAAATGAAGAGAAGGTATTAGATCATTACCCAGTGTAAGTTTACAGAAATTCTATTTCTGATTGCTATGTGAATTATTTACAGCAGAATCCACAAAATATTTCCATCAGATTAACCTGAATCTAGTGGGTATATATAAAAACAAATAAATGAGCAGAGAAATAACAGTATATCATAGACTTATACCCAAATAGAAAAATGTCTTTGTATGATCCAGTAATATTTGGTAAAAGTCCATAAAAATATTTCTTATATAAGTCAGAATAAGCTCAAGAAAACATATATTAAAGTACTCCCAATATGTGTTTATTTTACTCCAAAATATGATGTCGATCTGTCAGAAGTAAATGTCGAGACTTTTGCCTTCACTGCTTTCAAATCATGCAACCTAAGCCAGGGAAGCACAAATGAGACGAGTGAGTAGGTCTTTGTTAGTTCTTAGGGAACTCCGTTGCAAGTTACTATTTCTTTACATGATTTTTATAAATTGAGGATATTCTTTTTTTATTTTTAGAAAGAGAGCATGCGTGCCGGTGGGGGTAGGGGTGGGGCAGAGGGAGGAGAGAGAGAATCTTTTTTTTCTTCTTCTTTAAATTTTTTATTGTTATGTTAATCACCATACATTACATCATTAGTTTTTGATATAGTGTTCCATGATTCATTGTTTGTGCATAACACCCAGTGCTCCACGCAGAACGTGCCCGGAGAGAGAGAATCTTAAGCAGGCTCCACACCCATCGTGAGCCCAGTGCAGGGCTCAATCTCACAACCCTGAGATCATGACCTGAGCTGAAATCAAGAGTCAAATGCTTAACCAACTGAGCCACCCAGGCACCCTTAAACTGAGAATATTCTAATGCCAAAACAGATAAGGATTGGAACCTTGCCATGAATTTGTCACCTGAATGAAATTTAAAAACCACCACCATCAGTATTTCTTGCCAATGCTAAGGAGCCATTAATCCTTTAAAATTAGAAAAGGAAGCCTTCTGGGCGCCTGGGTGACTCAGTCCTGGGACCAGCCCCACCTTGGGCTCCCTGTTCAACGGGGTGTCTGCTTCTCCTGTTCCCTCTGCCTCTGCCCGCCCCCCCCCCGCCCACTAGTGCGCACTCTCTCTCTCAAATAAATAAAATCATAAAAAAAAAACAAGAAAGAAAAGGAAGCCTCAAGGTTATCAGATGCAATTTTTCAGCATTCCAACTTTTCCACTGAGGAATTATGCAAATCCAGAATATTGTAACACAGGCCAAAACTCCCCCATTTCTTATGCCACATATCACCCTTAACATATAAAGTTACTCAACTTGGAGCATTATTGACATTTGGAGTTGAATAAATTATTCATTGTCAGGTATCCCGTGCATTGTAGGATGTTTAGCAGCATTCCCCACCTCTACCCACTAGCACTGATCCCCGACCAGAACCCTTTCAGTTATGGCAATAAAAAACTGTCTGCAGATATTGCCAGGTGTCTCCCCTGAGGGGCAAAATGGTTGAGGATCAGTGCCCTTAACAGAAATATAGAAGGACACAAAGTTGTAGTTAAAGGAGGCTTCATGTCTACAGGTTTTGAACTGTCCTTTTCTTTGGTACTCAGAAGTATTTTATTCCCAGGTCAAGGCACCATAATTAGATCTTGGATAGGTAAGTGGTACACCTTCCTCTTGTAATGTGGGAGAAAAAGATTAAATACTATAAGAGCAGTCATAAGCATGTCACTTTTATTTTTTTTTTAAAGGGGCTTAAAACACCAAGCATTTGATTAAGCACATCACTTTTTCAAGAGTATGCACATGGATGTTGTGGGTCTAGATTCCCTTAAAATTTTCTGTGCCTATGTCCCCTTTGGAAAGCCTTCTGATACCCCCGAAAATACAAAACCCCAGTTTGAAGACTGCTACTCTTGGAGACTATTACAAACACTGGTACAAACACAGAGCCATGCTAAATAGAGCAAATAAGTTCTACATGCAAGACATGAACTTCTTTCTTTTTATCTCTAGGGTAAAAAAAGAAAGAAAGAAATACCCATTCCCTAAAATCAGATCAATTCCATATCCTGAACATTTAGGAACATTTTCAACTCCAGCTGCCCAGCTGCTCAACACAGATCGCCTCACATAGCACAAAGATTCCTCCCTTGATATTAAATGGAAATGTGAAAACGACCTCAGCATTTAGAAACCTTAAGTCTTACATGAATTGTTCTAACAGTCCAATGAATATCATTAGTATAGCTTTGAATTCCCATAGAAAAATGTTAGTTGGGTATTAACTAGATTTAAAGATTTCACAGTGTCTTCAGCAGAAAGTGACACAAGGGCTGTTAGAAATGTAAGCTCTTCTCTCTACTGTTTTTGTAATTGTCTACCCAGTCATGACAATCGTGAAAAATGTTAACAGACATCTGAGAAGTGAAACACATGCTCAAGTGCAGCAACCATTTAGGCAGAAGATACCAGACCAAGGTCCCAAAGTCAATTAGAGATTTTAGAAGTTTACATTAGGTTAATATTAAAGAAAAATATAATCAGGGTACCTGGGTGGCTCCGTAGGTTAAGCAACCTTTGGCTCGGGTCATGATCCTAGAGTCCTGGGATCGAGCCCTGCATCAGGCTCCTTGCTCAGCGGGGAGCCTGCTTCTCCCTCTCCATCTGCCTGCCACTCCCCCTGCTTGTGCTCTCTCTCTTTCTCTCTGTCAAATTAAAAAAAAAAAATCTTAAAGAAAAATACAATCACCATTAATATAAAAAATTTGTCTGTGGGACGCCTGGATGGCTCAGTGGGTTAGGCGTCTGCCTTCAGCTCATTTCATGACTCAGGATCCTTGGGATCTAGCTCCGCATCTTCCAGCGCCCCTGCTCAGCGGGGAGTCTGCTTCTCCCTCTCCCTCTGTGCCTCCCCCTGCTTGTGCTCACAAGCTCTCTCTCTTTCTCTCTCAAATAAATAAAATTTTTTAAAAAAATTGTCTGAGAAGTATGACACTTTAACTTTTCCCAGATACTGTAATTGGAATAACATGAGGATTCCATGTCATTTGTGATACTGAATTTTTAAGTTGTATCTCTGAGCACCCATGACTACGTTTACATACCTCTAACATTAATTTAAGACATAACAAAGTCTGCTCTATAAGGTAAGTGAATGAAATTTAGGACATTCCATTTAATGTAGCCTTTCAATTTGAAAAGATGGGGGCTGCCAAAACTTGTAAGTAATAAGAGATCCTTCAGTGGGTAAATGGATAAACAATTGGTACATTCACACAATGGAATATTTTTAAGCAATTTTTTTAAATGAGCTATCAAACCACAAAAAGACATGGAGGAAACTTAAATGCATATTGCTAAGTGAAAGAAGTTATCTGAAAAGGCTACATACTGTGATTCCCAACTATATGACATTCTGAAAAAGGTCAAACTGGAGACAGTAAAAAGACGGTAAAAAGATCGGTGATCACCAGGGTTTCATTGGGAAAGAGGGAAGCGGAGAAGAATAGATGGAGGTCAGGGTATTATTAGGGCAGTGAAGCTATTCCGTATGATATTGAAATGGTGGATACATATAATTACATATTTGCCAAAACCCATAGAATGTACAATACAAAGAGTGAACCCTAATGTAAAACTATAGACTTTACTTAATAATGTAACAATAGGGTGCCTGGGTGGCTCAGTCGGTTTATCAGGTCATAATCCCAGGGTCCTGGGATCAAGCGTCATGTTGGGCTCCCTGCTTGGCAGGGAGTCTGCTTCTCCCTCTACCCCTGCCCCTGCTTGTGATCTCTCTCTCACTCTCTCAAATAAATAAATGAAATATTTTTTTAAATAATGTAACTACATTGGCTCATCAATTGTAACAAATATACCACAGTAGTGCAAGATGTTACTAACAGAGGAATTTGGGAGAAGGTAGGGAGTGAGGGAACATATGAAAACTATCTGTACTTTCCACTCAATTTTTCTGTAAACCTGAAACTGCCCCCCCAAAAAAGTATTCTTAAAAAAAAAAGGCATGGTTTTATATGGACAGAAATGCTATGATTCCATTTTTATTTTATACATGATGAAATCAGAGCAGGGACATAATTTAAACTCAAAATGCACAAAATAATTTAACTTATGAAAATGTTTACCCAGCTCAAGAATATTAAATAAGCGTAGATTAAGTTCTCTTGAATTTACTTTGAGTAATCGTCTACATACTAGTTTAGATTTTTAGTGCAGAGAGTTTTTTTTTTAAGTTTATTTATTTAAACAATCTCTACACCCAACGTGGGGCTCAAATTCACGACCCTGAGATCAAGCATCACATGCTCCACCAACTGAGCCCGCTGGATGCCCCACTGCAGAGAAATTTTTAAAGTCTTTTTATGACCACTTATTGGTCTACAGTCCAGTTGCATATCTGATTTTTATTTTATAACTTACCAAAGACACTGAGGAAATTAAACCAGAATTATATTTTCCCATTTTTCATACAAAAATGTTTTAGGAACAGGAAGTATATTTAAAAAAAACCGTTTAAGCATTCATTATAACTTAGTTATTTTTACATGAGTTTGTACTTTTTCATCTTACATTTATCAGAGTATAGTATTTACTTTTGAACTAAGGTTTTATAATAAGTCTATACTTTTCTAATTTGCAAGGCAACTTTCTTGCCATTCACAACTATCGGGGTGGAGCTAGAGTGTATTATGCTAAGAAAAATTAAAGAAAGACAAATACCATATGATTTCACTCAAATGTGGAATTTAGGAAACAAAACAGATGAACATACGGGGTTGGAGAGAGAGAGAGGGAAATAAACCATAAGAGACTCTTAATGATAGAGAACAATCTGAGGATAGATGGAGGGAGGTGGGTGGGGGATGGGTTAAGTGGGTGATGGGTATTAAGGAAGGCACTTGTGATGAGCACTGGGGGGTGTATGTAAGTGATGAACCACTGAATTCTACTCCTGAAGCCAATTTTGTGCTGTATGTTAACTAATTAGGATTAATTAGAAATAAAAATTCGAAGAATAAAAAAAAAAAGGAAGACAACTTTTCCAAGTAGAAAATCATTAAAAGATCCATCCTCTGAAGGCTAATTTCTTTAACTTACTTAACCTAATTGTGTTACTTACAGATTGGAATTTTTCTCTGCAATCTCTGGAAAAAAGGGTGGTGGAGAACTCAGGTTCACAGATCCTGTACTTTGACCTTATCCCAGCCTGGAATTTTTCTTAAATGTTATGAACATTTAAAGCATTAGGAACCGTGGTTAATTTCTCCCCCCCCCCCACCGCCACCCTGCAACTATGTATTTGAGACTCCTGTCTTGGATTCATGTGAGTTAATAATAATCTCTTGGAATCAATAAAAACAGGAGCGCCATTGAACATGACGGACAATAGTTTTCATTTTCCAATATCCTCCAGATGAGGACTTCGTTGTAATTTAAGGGCACCTTCCAAAGAAGGCTCCTTTCCTTGAAACCCACAGTGTAGCCACACCAGTTCTCTAAGAAACAAGCAGCAGACTCCCAGCCTTTAAATTTCCTACTCAAAAGACATACAAACTGATCGGCATTTTCTCCCATGGAAACTGTATACCTGGTCAATTTTCCAGGGCCTTGTTTTTAAGTCAAGAACTCTGCAGCCTACTCTCCTTCTCACAGTCTGGGTTTGTTTCCTGGGTTTACTTGGGTTATCTCGCTGATTCACTGTTGCTGTAAAAACGGGGCTGAGCATGCTGTGTTGAAAGCCACTCACTGAAAAAGCAGAGGAGACTAGTCATGAAAACCCTATCGGCTGATAGATTTCTTTCTGATAACTGCTCATAAATGGTAGCACTTTTTTTTTTCCAATCTAGAGCAAATCTTCAGGAGCTGACCAGGATCCAGAGCTGTTTCAGCCTAACTTGGCTGTGATCTCCTTCCCTATGCTTGAGGGCATGGAGCTATATGGACTATATGTCTGAAAATACCCTAGATGAACTGAATATTGAATTACTGTACAATAAACTGTACAAATCTTACCTCGAGGCATTCTATAAATTCTGTAAGAATCATGGTGATGTCACAGCAGAAATTATGCATCCCATTCTTGAGTTTGAGGCTACCAAAGGTGCTTTTATCACTTTTAACGCCTTTGGCATTGAACTGAGTAAAGATGACCGGGAGACCCTCTACCCGATCTGTAGCGAGCTCTATCCTGAGGGGTGGCACCTGTTGGCTCAAGCAGAAGACTGATCAGATGAGGAGAGTAGCAGACCGTTATGGAGGATATAAGCCTTTGTTTGAGACTGTGGGTGATGGCAGCAGAAGAAAGACGTTGGAAGATGTGTTTTATGAGCGTGAGGTACAAATGAACGTGCTGGCATTCAACATGTAATCCCACTACGGCATGTTTTTCGTATACACAAAGCTGAAGGAACAAGAAATGAGAAATATCATGTAGATAGCAGAATGCATTTCACAAAGACATCGAAGTAAACAGTTACATTCCAGTGTTATGGCCCAGTGTGGGGCTTCAAATGAAGAAAATCATAAATATTAAGAAGAGGTTTTGAGGAAAATAAAAAGAATTGTGTTATATGATCTGGGTTATTCAAAAATAATCCATACTGCACCCTCATGAATTGCAGGCTCACTGGAAACAGTAAACTAACCCTGAAACAGTGTTTCTTTTTTTTTCCAGCAGCTTTAAATTTTGTTTCCACGTTTATGTCTCATTTTTTACCAGACCTTAGACATTAATTCTAATTAACCCTATGGTAACTTTTTCTAGTCTTGTTTGGTTGTATTAAAAATCAGATCTAATTTTTAAAAAATAAAAAAAAGAAATGTGCAGCTTCTGCACCAAAACAGCTGGAGTTTGAGATTCTAGATCCTCTTGGATACCTCACTTTCCACTTCACAATTAACCCATGTTTTTACATAGGAAGGGAGAAAAAAAATCTATCAAATAATGGAAAAAATAATTAGCTTCTTGGGAAAGTTGAAAATTATCCAACAACCCCTTTCCAAGGGGAAAATAATGCATATATTAGAAGAGAAAACACAGTGATATAGCTTCCCTAAGCTTCTCAAACACCGAGCATCACCCACCTACGTATCCTCCAGAGAGCAACAGGTGGATTGTAAAACAGGAGATTTACTGATTTCAGGCTGCAAGTTCTGCACATTAGCGGCTCCCGTACTGCTCCCCAGTATCAATATGGGAAAACAGACTTTGCCAGACTTCAGTTCACATCAAGCAAGACACCTCACTAGAGTCTAAAATGAGGCTAATTTAGATCACAAAATCTAGAGGTAAACAACAATTTTGGCTTGAAATTTTCCAGCAACCAACTCAAAATGCTGTTAACAGTGGCTGTCATATAAAATGAATCCAAAGCAAGACCAGGAAATTTCTCAAGTTCCTATTTTTAAAAAGTGAGCCTCTCAACAATACTGTTTTAGGAAGTCCAATAGGGGGTTTCACAGGCCTGTTTCTTATGTGATCACTCAATATAGGTAAACATCAGGGTACCTGGGTGGCTCAGTTGGTTGAGCATCTCCCTTCGGCTCAGGTCATGATCCTGGAGTCCCAGGATTGAGCCCGCATGGGGCTCCCCGCTCAACCGGGAGTCTGCTTCTGCCACTTCCCCCACTGGTGCTCTCTCTCACTCTCTCTCTCAAATAAATAAATAAAATCTTTAAAATACGTGTGTGTGTGTGTGTGTGTGTGTGTGTGTGTATAAACATCATCAAACCAAAAGATAATTCTGTAACAAGAATTCTACAGAGACCCAAGGCATTACAGAAGGATATGTACAGCAATAGAAAAAAAAAATACAAAGTAACCCAGAAAAATAAAGGGACTAACTCTTACTGGTATGAAGCAGGTCAAGAAAAGTTTCCTGGAGAAGGAGACATCTGAATGGAATTTTCCAAGTAAGCAGTAGAAGGGGAACATTCCAGACAAAAGAAACCACAAGAAAGTAAAGGCAGGCAGTCATGAATCAGCATGTTTTCATAAAGATCTATATCTATAATCAGATTAACTGACTGGGGAAAAAAGTGAAACAGGGAGATACAGGAGAGGTAGGCAGTAGCAAGATCAAGAAATGCCTTCTCTGCTGTGTTAAAGATTTGACATTCATTATAAAACAAGTAAAATTATCAAAGCTCTAAATGAAGACATTAAAAATAGTATTGAAGATGAGAGAATATACTTAAGGCTGTCTGAGAGGTGGAATTTACACTAAGTATTGAGTAATAAAATGAAGGGTTCGAGGGAAATGTAAGAATGTGAGTCTAAAGTTTCTGATTCAGGGGATAAATGACAGGAAATCATTGAAATCCATTGACATATCCTGCACTTTAAAAGGATTTCTTTGCCCATACAGGCTTCTGCAACAATCATGTATTGATCATTAGAGAATATCAGATTTATGCAGATATTTGAAATGTCACCACACTTTATATACTATCTTTTCAAATCATATTCATTAATATTGCCACTGATCTCATCAGAAAAAAAAATTTTTTTTAAGATTTTATTTATTTGACAGAGAGAGAAACAGCGGGAGAGGGAACACAAGCAGGAGTAGTGGGAGAGGGAGAAGCAGGCTTCCCGCTGAGCAGGGAGCCCGATGCAGGCTCGATCCCAGGACCCCAGGATCATGACCTGAGCCGAAGGCAGATGCTTAATGACTGAGCCACCCAGGTGCCCCTCACCAGAAAATTTTTAAGTACCCCATGATAGCAGATACAAGCTTCCCAAAATTCTAATTTCGCTCAAAAGCTTAAATGTTATCATTGGCAAAAGATACAATCAGCTGTTTTCCTTGAAGTGATGGTCCCCCTTTGTTCATACTCAAGAAAATGTCTCCCATATACCCGTCTGAATAACCAATTTTCTGTCAGTTGTTTGTTTGTTGTTCCAAGTGAAAAAAAAAAATGTGTTCCATAAAAAAAGTAGCTAGTTCAGCTTGCAACTCAAAGTTTCCCCTAGAGACGACCACCATATTTTAGTATGCAGCAGAAGAGCTTAATGGGCACTTCTCATTTCATCCCAGAATACTTCTTAAAACGTGCTCAAGAGTTGAGATTTAATAAAAATAATTCTTATTCCTTCACTAGACATTCTCCAGGGAAACTGACTTTTTAAAAACTGTGGAGGTGTCATAATAAAGAATATAATGAATGCTAAAACAATTTGAGCTCTTAACTTGATTCATGCCAAGGCACTAGTGATATTACCCACCATTGTTCTTGCACCCTCGGTACAAATGTCAACACAGGTGTTGCAGGAAAAACCATGAGATTCAAAAAAGGTGGTACAACACTGTTAACGTTTTGCACCCCTGTGTATGTTGCCAAGCCTGCATGTAAAATAAGATCAATGATTAGTTGGCAATGATACCAAATGAGTACAAGCCAACCAGCATGTCCAGACACATCTACAGATCTGCCCATTTGTAAGGCAAAGGTACAACTTTTCAGATGAGATATTAACTCGGTCTTTATGTTTGCAGTTAAATCTTTAATTTGACAAGTTAATATCATTGGAAAATGGTAGAACTATGCTTTCTTATACTGTCTTTTCATCAGGCAGGAATTCATGAAGCAATGCAACTAGACAAGGCTTCATTAGTCTTTTTACTATTGTAGGAGCTCCTCCAGCCAAGGCAATATGATAAGTCATCCTGTAAGAGGCTTTTACAGACTTTGTAACATCTACATTTAAAACATTTAAGTCCTTTTTTCTTTGATCACTGAATGATTGGACCCAAAATAATGCTACAACCTAATCAGAACCATACTAGTTTTTGAAACTATTCTGTTGAATCAGACACAATAAGATAAATTGTTGACATCTATAAAGCTGAAGAAGGGGTACCTTTTGACATTTTTTCATAGTTACAATTTCCCCAGTTTCTTTTGAAACATATTCCTCCTTTCCATGAGTTAGAGAACTTGCTGATGTATCGGTTTCATCTTTTTCAGACGTAGGCAACATAGACACAGGTTGAGAAAATGTGTCCTCTGGGGGCACAGGGGTGGTTCAGTCCGTTAAGCCTCAGACTCTTGATTTCAGCACGGGTCATGATCTCAGGGTCTTCAGATCAAGCCCCGTGTCCAGCTCCATACTGGGCATGGAGCCTGCTTAAGATTCTCCTTCTGCCCCTCCCCACCACACCCCACCATGCATGAGTTCTCTCTCTCTCTCAAAAAAAAAAAAGTCTTCTGATATCTTTTTTTAAGCCAACAATCCATCCTTAAATCCAAGAAAATGTATTATAAATAGTGTTTATTTTAGAATAAAATATTCAATTCTAAAATAATACATTTCATATAAAATTTTGAAAATTGGGCGCCTGGGTGGCTCAGATGGTTAAGCATCTGCCTTCGGCTCAGGTCATGATCCCAGGGTCCTGGGATCGAGTCCCGCATCGGGCTCTCTGCTCCTTGGGAGCCTGCTTCTCCCTCTGCTTCTCTCTCTCTCTCTCTCCCTCTGTCCCTCATGAATAAAT
Source organism: Callorhinus ursinus (assembly GCF_003265705.2). Lineage (NCBI taxonomy): Eukaryota > Metazoa > Chordata > Mammalia > Carnivora > Otariidae > Callorhinus > Callorhinus ursinus. The sequence continues at coordinate 7,480,547 of NW_027397121.1, read as the reverse complement.
AAATAAATAATTTGAAAATTAAAAATGGTTTTGGAAAATATTTTAAAATTGTTGCAAAACAAGATAAACTTAATTCTTGTATTTATGTATAGGTGCAGGAAAATCTCTGGGATTTAAAAATCATGATTTCTTAGAAGATAATGAGATTACAGAGACTATAGCGGACGTAACTGAAAAGAGCTGGTTGGAGCACAATAGAATAGTGAGAACAAACTGAGTTAATTTTTTAAAATGTACGTATTTATACTCTAAACTCACTGCCTTAGAAAATCCTAGAAAGTACAATACACGGTACACAATTTATTAACTGTTAAAGCAATGATGTCATCACATGCCACTGTAGCCTTTGGGAAACTCTACTGTTCACTCATGAGAGTAAAAGTGAAAAAGACAAATAACATCTTCATATTATGAATAGCTTTAACCTTGTGGACCCTATAAAAGAATCTCAGGAATCTCTCTTCCCCAGAGATCCTCTGGCCATAATTTGAGAACTACAGCACAAGTCAGCTAATGGTCCTAAGAAAATTGGCTATGTCCACTAAAGGTGAAAATCAGAAGCCTAATTCACACCATACAAAAATAAATTTCAAGTGAATTAAAGGTCTAATGTGAATAAGTAAAACTGTTGGAATAAAGTATAGAATAATAACTTCATTATCTCACCGTAGATAGCCTGGCGATACCAAGGGCTGATGGAGAGATGGGGAGAAACCAGAATTTGCATACACTTATGGTGAAAAGCTTAAGTAGTTTTCCAGCTTATTTCAACCACTTATTTCACATATGTAATGTTGAATAAATTTCAAGGGTGCAAATATCCTACAACCCGACTATTCTACTTCAACTTATGTGTCCCAGAGCTTTAGAGAATCTCTCATCTATGTGCACAAGGAAATGTACATAAGGATGTTCATTGCAACCTTGTTTATCTTTAGTAATCAGGAGATATCCATCGTGGCTAAACAAGTGAATAAAATTATGTTGTATTCATACAATATAATATTGAACAACCATTAAAATAAGCTAAATGTACATATTTCATGAGGACAATTCTCAAAACATAATGAAGACTGATGTGCACTAATTTTAAACCAGTAATTGCATTGAGGAGAGAAAAGAAAGGCAGCACTGAAGTCAGGTACAGAAAGCACAACTGTATTTGAATAGTGGGTACATGGGTATTGTTCCCTATATGTTCTCTGTGTTGGAAATGTTCAATATTATCTATAAGAGGGGCACCTGGGTGGCTCAGTCGTCAAACGTCTGCCTTTGGCTAAGGTCATGATTCCAGAGTCCTGGGATCGAGCCCCGCATCGGGCTCCCTGCTCCCTCTCCCCCTGCTTGTGCTTTCTCTCTCTCTCTCTCTCTCAAATAAATCAATAAAAATAAAAATAAAATATTACCCATAACAACATAAAATGTACCCCAGTTCCTTCATGCTATCAATTACAGAATATCTGCTTCTCTGATCAAACTTTTTATTCGTATAATCACTTTACAGATAATAAAATAAGTTTTAAGTTAATTCTGTCTAGTTCTAACATAATCAGGTACTATTAATTATGTCTAGTTCTTTGGGTAATAACAACTGACTTTGTTTCTATGCTTAATATTTTTTAAAATCCATTAGTTTGCTCATCTCTATGATTTTTATTTTAATGTATCTTAATCATGAAATATTTTAAACGTAAGGATTAATGGATATCCATTGCCCAAACACCCAACTTTATTAAATCTTAATATTTTGCCTTGTTTCAAATCTATTTTTAAGATATTAATGTCTATAACACAGTTGATGTCTCTGGACCCTTCCATTTCTTTTACTCCTTCGCCAGATGTAACGACCCAGCATGAAGTCAATTTTATCATTACTATGCATGTTTTAATACTTTTACTAAACATTTGTGAATTCTTAAACATTATCAAGTATTGTTTTACATAGAGTTTTATAAAATGGCATCTGACTCTGTATATTCTTCTACAACTTTTTGTTTGATCAACATTATATTTTTTAGTCTTATTCATGTTTGATCCATGTGTTCAGGTTCATCCATTTAAAGCGCTGTAGTGTGGGGATGCCTGGGTGGCTCAGTCAGTTAAGCGTCTGCCTTTGGCTCAGGTCATGATCCCAGCATCCTGGGATCGGGTCCCACATGGGGCTCTTTGCTCAGCACAGAGCCTGCTTCTCCCTCTGCCCCTCCCCCCACTCATGGGCTCTCTCTCTGACAAATAAATAAAATCTTTAGATAGATAGATAGATAGATAGATAGATAGATAGATAGATAGATAAAGTGCTATAGTGTGTACACCACAATTTATTAATCCTAATGGACTTTAGGTTGGTTTCTGGATTGTGGTTTGTTGTGTGTGTGTGTTTGTCTTGCTTTTGCTTGGTTCATTTGTTTTTGCTACAATACACATTTATGCACATGTCAAATTGGGTGTATTTGTAAGAGTTTTATTAGGTTAATTTTTGTTATCAAGTTTTCTCAAATTTCAGGAATAATTTAGAAGTTAGTGTTATCAGCGGCAAAGAAACATTTATCTGGACTTCAGCAATTCTTTAGTGTCATTCAGTTATTTTCCTATTTGAGTAAAAATTAAACTTTTATCCCATTTACTTCCATATCTATATATCTATCCCTCATTACACCTAGGAATCGGAGGATGCCTGGAATAATAGTGACCTTTTCAAGTCATAATAATAATAACAATTTAACAATAGTTTCCGAGTGGAAGAATTCAAAGTGATTATTTCCTCTTGATATTTGCCCTGTACTGCTTGAATTTTTAGGAATGAACAGGTATCACTTTTTATAAAAACGGTACATTATTTCAAATATTAAATCCGTGAGTCTGAATTCAAATAAGTGACATGGTAACTAGGCTGAACTCCTAAGTAGTAGAAAGAAAAGGGGAGCTGGAAATTCAAAAGGATAGAGGAAAGGTAGGAATTCTCTGGACCCTGGAATCAACAGCTATTCCAAAATGCTGTTGCCACACTTTTCCAAAAATTCTATGTGGATACATAGGAAAAAAACCCTAGGAACTTCTAGTAATTGCTCCAGAAGGAAGGCAAGGGCTTGAATAGTTTCTGGTTAGCAGAGAGAGAGGCTTGTTACTTTAAGAAAACCTGTAATAACTCCTTCAGGAAAAGAATAGTCACACACAATTTGTTACATATTGAAATAACTGCCTCTACAGTGGTGCAGTCTTGCACAAGCTTTTTCTAGTCTAAGTTCTAGCTTTTCCTTATCTGTGATAAGGGAGTATGAGACTATGTCTGAGGTGTCTTCCAGATATAAATCTGCATTGAATCATTCAACTCACATATCCCCATTGGTTTGCTTAAAGGATAATTTCATCCATTATTAAAAGCTTTGTTTCACCCAAGTAATAATTTACTGAATATTAATTGGTTTTAACCTTATTCACTTTATTAAATGGTTCATCACAGAGTGCCTTTAAATGCTAAGATTTTCAAGTATATTTCAACCATTCAGAAGACATTTTTGAATATCCACCATGAATCTGATACTATTTGAAGTACCAGAGATATAAGAGTGAACAAGACAGATGCAGTCTCTTTCCCACAAAGCTAATGGTTGAATGCATCTTATTTAAAATATGATTCAAGACTTTCAGGAACACAGCCAACCCATAAGTCAATAAAGAGAAATTTTTCCAATCTTCAAGTCAGTGACAAACAGAAATGAATGTATAAATATCTAATTTTTAAAACTTTTTTTTTTTTTAAGTAGAGGGGGAAAAAACAAGCATAGTAAAATCCTTAAGTAAAATCACTGGCAAATTGTAGCCCATAGATGTCAGCAACGACCCACCTGTGGGCAGGAAAACATTTTACTGGAGGAGGTAGTGTTTAAATTTCTGTCTTGTGTTTCTTTCCCCTTCATCCATTCATTTCTGTTTTATGTTCTACGTCTTACTAGCCTATAGCATGTACTCAAAGCAAATGTTTTCTATTATTTCATCTATTTATTGAATATATTTTGTTTTCTTAATTTCATCCAATTCATTTACTAGTTCTGGTAATCTAGGTTTGTTCTTCTCTCTACTCTAAAGGACTTTTTGTCTATAATATAAAACCTAGTGCTTGATTGTATACAGGCACAAATTGTTTTCTGAAACACTGGTTTCCAAAATGGAGTGTGCACACTGCAGTGAATGCACCCAAGATCCTTCAGAATATGGAAAGGAAATATTAGGATTTCTATTTATATATATTTGGCAACTTTTAAACTTTCTATTTGTGTATGTCATGGTACATATAATCAAGTCATATTACTAATACATGTGGATAATTTATGATAACTTATAAATAAATAAACATATGTATATAAGTGTTCAAATTTTTTTTTAAGATTTCATTTATTTATTTGACAGAGAGAGAGACAGTGATAGAGGGAACAGAAGCAGGGGGAGTGGGAGAGGGAGAAGCAGGCTCTCCGCCAAGCAGGGAGCCTGATGCGGGGCTCCATCCCAGGACCCTGGGATCATGACCTGAGCTAAAGGCAGACGCTTAATGACTGAGCCACCCAAGCGCCCCAGTCAAATATTTTTTACTGAGAGAGCTGTCTTAATCCATTTGGGCTGCTATAATAAAATACGAGAGACTGGGTGGCCTATGAACAATAGAAATTTATATCCCATTGTTCTGGGGATTGAGAAGTTCAAGATCAGGGGTACCAACATAGTTTCATTCCGGTGAGAGCTCTCTTCCTGGTTCATAGCCAGCACCTCCTCACTGTGCCCTGAAATGGTGGAAGGGCCGAGAGAATTCTGGGAAGATGTCTTTTATAAGAACACTAATCCCATTCAGGAGGGCAGCATCCTCATGACCTAAGCACTTCCAAAGGCCCCATCTCTTAATACAATCACATCAGGCAAAAGGATTTCAACATGTGAATTTAGGAAGACACAAACATTTAGACCATAGCAAGTGCTTTATGCTTTTTTAAAAAAAAAAAATTTGAACACCATAGTGCAAATGTGTGTTTTGTCTTGCCTACATAAATGGAGTGTGTGTTCTTCCAGGAAATGATGGTGTCTTCTCTTACCTTTTCGAGGGAGTTGTACATGTAAATGCTAATATTCATTGAACTCCACTGATATACAATTCATGAAGTTCTTCAAACCATCAGTCTGGGGACCACCCTTTGAACACGCTTTAGAAGCATTTTCATTAAAGCTAAAATATCTTAGAAAATGTGAATTAAAAATTAAAACTAAAAGTGAAACAAAGACATCTTCCTTTGTACCAGCAGAGAGAAGACTTAATGAAAAACTTCAATAGTAAGTGTAGATAAGATAGTAGAGCAACTGGGAAGGATTAGATAAAGCCGCACCAGCAGTCTCGAACCAAAGAATGTCCAGTTGCCCAGTTAATTCATATTCGGTGTAATTTTTCATTGATGAGAATAACTCATAATTAACCCAACCGGCTTACCCATGCTTTTTAAACCTTAGTGTACATAGGAATTTCTAGGATGTAGCTTAAATGCAAATTCTCAGTCTCACCCCAGGGATTCTGAGTCAGTAGGTCAGGGGGTCCAGAAATGTGCTTTTTTCATCAAGTACCCCAGGGGACTCTAAGCTGGTTATCTGAGACACAACTTCAAGGTAAATGTCTTAGACAAGCACATTCTACCTTGTCACCAGCCATGAGAACTTGATAAAAAAAAAAAAAAAAGATCTAAGGGGTGCCTGGGTGGCTCAGTCAGTTAAGCATCCAACTCTTGATCTCAGCTCAGGTCTTGATCTCAGGGTCATGAATTCGAGCCCCATGTTGAATTGAAAAAAAAAGAAAAAACAGATCTAAGAATTCATTTACCAGTCTGTTACTCTCACTATCTCTTATTGCCAACTGTGATCAGAAGCGTATAACAGTCTATGTTCTTCCTTCAGAGGTGATCACGTTTGCTAGCTGTGAGATGGTCCAGATTCCTCACTGGGTATGGACTGTGATCTTGGTCCGCCAAGGCCAGTCATTGCTCCTTCGTGTGCCAACTGGGCATTTTCTGATACGTACTTGATAAATCATTGCTCAATCCTGAGCTTCCTTTCCTCCTGAGCCAATCCACGTGGCCTGGCTGATCTATTAGGTAGACCATCTTCTGGCTTTCCTGTCTTCTCAACAGACGTGAACACAAGAAATCCTTGAGCAGAGTAGGATACCTCTGTGTGAAAATAGTGGAGACTCGCCTCTCCTAAGATTTTTAACGAAACATGCCCTAAATCCCTCCCCAAAATGCCTTCCCCCTGTATTTCCTCTTTCAGTGGATTAAACCACTGCCCCCTCAACTGTCCAAACCAGAAAATTAAGTCCAGTTTTCAGGTCCCATTAATCTTTTGCTCCAAGTCATTTCATTGATCTTATCTCCTTTGCTTCTAATTGTAACAGCATAAGTGAATACTGACTGAGTAGTGAGTTCAAAATTGGAGAAATGGATTTTGAATGCAAGTTTTTATAGGTATAATAAAAGCCATGATAAATTAGAGGAGAGAAGATACAGGGAAAGTAGGACAAAGTAAAAAAAAAAAAGTCCATGAAAGCATTTTGGAAAACTCAAAGCATTACACAAATGTAACATTTTATTATTAACCATGATTTCATTTTTGTTCCAATTCTGTCCAGAGAAATTTGGATGCTGTAAAAGAATTTTAAGGCTTTGGTTAAAGAACACTATATGGTCTTCTAGTTATTACTTGTTTATTTGCAATAACATTTCAGCAACAAAGAAAAAGTTATTTTATAGGAAAAAAACAACCCTGCAATGCCCACTGTGTAACTCAGCTGTGGTCTTTGGTTCAAATTAATATGCACACTCAAAAGGCAGTAGTGAATACTAGGCTAGAACTTGGAACCTGGTTTGCTTTGCTTTGTAGAAGGATATAGGACATGAAACAGCATTCTTGTTTATCAGCCTGACGGCATTAAACATGTCTTCTCAGGAGTCTTTACAGTAATCTAGGTATTGCTTCTTGCCCTCTCATCTCATGGGGACATGCTTGGCTATAACAGACAAGACCACAGGGGTGGATAGGAGCCATCCCAGAATAGGAAAACCTTCACCAATTGCAGGAATCATGTCTTATAAGCCTGTAAATGTGAATTCCAAGCCAAAAGGCACATTCAGTTTCAAGAAACACCATACACAGAATCCAAGATCTGTGTTTCCTGACAGATTTTTACATATTTCTTGTCACATAGTCCCACAAACTTAAATGCCTACTCAGCCTTCCTCATGCAGACATAGTTCACCAAACAGGGGTTATTTCTATAATTAAAAATGTTACTTTGTAACACAGTTGACATTCTTTGTTTATCAAAACCCAATACATTCCAAAAAAACAATAAGGATAAGATAAACTCAAGTTCATCTTCCCGTGGGAAAAAAACTGGTTTAATATTGGTGTCAACCCTTGGGCCCCCCAACAGACCTAGTTTGCTCCCACTCAAGAGCTCATTCCAGTGAGAGCGCTTCCTGGTAGAAGCTACTGAGCATGCAGGGGGAAGAAATGGAATGGGTGCCCATACAGAGAAAAGCCTTCTATCTTTTTTAACCTCCAAATACAAAGAACACAATCAATTCAACAAGCATTTGCGTATATCTTGTGCCAAATGTTGCCACATAGGAAGATTCATCTGCCGTCCAAGATAAACTGAGGAGAGGAATGGGAGCAGAGGCCAATGAGAAGATAGAAAGCCACATGACCAACAAGAGATGGCTGCAGCAAATTGCTTTGAGGGTCGTGAATACTGGTGCCAGGGTGGCTTAAAAGAGCTAATTTGGAAGAATTCCTAAGTCCTGTAGATGCTTCTAAATTAGAGAAAAGGAAGACACAGTCAAACAGATATTAAAGACCACAAGGCTAATACCATCTGTCAGAGTGATGTGGCCCTCATCATACAGCTCCCCCCAAAACTAGTCAGGATCTTCCTGGAAAGGAAGCACTGAAGTCTTCCTCTTAGATTCTGCAAAGTAAAACACCTCTGAAGGTACACCCAGGAACTGCTCAATGGAGTACACAGAAAGTGCTCAACACCAACATCTCTCTCTCCTACTCAATGCCACACACACCCTTACCTCATGAATCTCCACGTCTCCTTTCTCTCCTGTCACTGGAGCAGAGACAGATCAGAATTTCTACTCGCTACCCTCTTTGACACCAGGAAGAGAGACCCTTGGCGCAGGCATGACACCACAGGCATAAGACTCTGGTGATCAGGAAGCTTCTGACTGCAAGCCATGGGGCTTACCTGTCACTGTCTTTTGAGAACCAGAAATAAAACGTCTATTCCCTGCTGAGATGGCAAATAAGTAGGTTCGGGCTCCTGACTCCCTCACCCAAAGTTAAATTTGGTAAGGCTATAGAAGCAAAGGGAAGCAAGCATTTGGGGAACCAACAACAATGGCAACAACAAATAGAAAATGTTTAGAACTTGCCAAGAGACAGAACTGCCATCTTGAACCTGTGTGTGTAGGGAGTGGGGAGGGCTGCATCCGGGGATAGAAGCAGCAATGGGAGGGCAGACTGCTGGAAAACCTTTTTATTTTTTTTAATGATTTTTTATTTATTTATTTGACAGAGGGAGACAGCGAGAGAGGGAACACAAGCAGGAGGAGTGGGAGAGGGAGAAGCCGGCCTCCCGCCGAGCAGGGAGCCTGATACGGGGCTGGATCCCAGGACCCCGGGACCATGACCTGAGCCACCCAGGCGCCCTGGAAAACCTTTTTAAATTCGACTCTTATCTCCTCACAATTGCCTTGGGGCATCACTGCCTCCCCTTTACACATAAACAGAAATCAGAGCAGCCCCTGTGCCTTGCTAGGTCAAGGAACTGAAGACACTAGGTGTTAGCCTCGGGTATTCACTTCTCCACTACCTGCCACCACTGCCCCCGCTCCCAGAGAGCCTGCCTGCTCCCAGTTGTGCTATTCCTTAGAGTTGACTGATAAAGTAGCTGCAATTAGGGAGAGTCACAGTGTTTCTGAGTTCTCTCCTGGGACTGGAGCTGGAAGGATACAGATCTTCACAGTCAGATCTTCATCCCCATTACACATCACCCCCACAAACTAGCTGTTATTCCTTGCGGAGATGTGAGCCCACAGACCAACAGAATTAGACAGCTAAGGGCTAAACCTGCTGCAAAACAGAAATAACAAATTGAACACCATTATACTATCTAATGCAGAAGTGAGGAAAAAGATGAAACAAGAACTTAAAGTAAGGTGGTAAATACACTTAACAAAATAGTAGAAGATACCAACAATATAAAGCAAAACCGATAATTTTTAAAAATAAAGAGATAATATTAAAGGTTTAAATGATAACAGTTTATGTCGCAAATACTGTGGCTGGTACAAGTAGCAGGACGGATAGAGCTGAAGCAGAACCAGTGAGGTGGAAGCTAGGACAGAAGAAGTCTCTGGAAGAGAGCAGGAAGGAAGAAAGGCGTGGAAAATACAGAAAAGAGTCCAGCAAAATGGAGGATAGAAAAAGAAGGGTTGACATCGGGATAAGAGGTCTTGCAGTGAGAGAGAGAGAGAGAGTAAAGAGAAGAATAAATATTTGAGGAAATAGTGAGTAATGAATTTACCAATTTTGCAGAGAGACTAAAGGCCTCAGAATAAAGGGCTCAAAGAATACCAAACAGGAGCAGTAAGAAAAACTCCACAGCTAGGATCATTACAACAGGACAGAGAAATCTCCTAAAAGTTCATAGAAAGAAAGAACAGATCACCTACAACAGAATAAGAATCAGATTGACATCACAATTTTCAATAACATTGATGGATGTATGAAAACAATATTTTATAGTAGTGAAGCTTGAATCTAGAACTTTATATACATCTAAATTGTTACTCAAATAAGGTGGCATAATAAATATTTCTACGCATACCAACCCTTAGAACCCAAAGACCCATATTAAAAATGCTCTTAAGGGGCACCTTGGTGACTCAGGCAGTTAAACACTGGGCTCTTGATTTCAGCTCAGGTCATGCTCTCAAGGTCGTAAGATCAAGCCCCCCTACGGCTCAGAGCAAAGTCAGCTTGAGGTTCTCTCTCTCCCTCACCCTCTGCCCCTTCCACTCATGTGCACTATAAATAAAAAAATAAATTAAATAAATAAATAAATAAATAAATAAATAAATAAATAAATAAGATCTTATTTAAAAAGATTTTACTCAAATAAGAAGAGAGTCAAATTAAAGAAGTTGCAATAAGGAATATAGGAATAAGTGTGATTTGGGCGCCTGGGTGGCTCAGATGGTTAAGCGTCTGCCTTCGGCTCAGGTCATGATCCCAGGGTCCTGGGATCGAGTCCCGCATCGGGCTCCCTGCTCAGCGGGAAGCCTGCTTCTCCCTCTGCTTCTCTCTCTCTCTCTCCCTCTCTCTCTCTCTCCTCCTCTGTCTCTCATGAATAAATAAATAAAATCCTTAAAAAAAAAAAAAGGAATAAGTGTGATTTGTCAACAGAACCAGGACTGTATTAAAGTAAATGGGTAGGGGCGCCTGGATGGCTCAGTCAGTTAAGTATCTGACTCTTGATTTCAGATCAGGTCATGATTTCAAGGTCATGAGATCAGGCCCCACATTGGGCTCCATGCTCAGTGCAGTCGGCTTGAGATTCTCTCTTCCTCTCCCTCTCCCTCTCCCTCCCCTCTGCCCCTCTCCCTTCTCTTTCTCTCTCTCAAATAAATAAAATCTTTTTTAAAAAAGTTACTGTTCAGCTTAAATATACATGTTCTTTATTTGTCAATCATACCTCCATAAAGCTGGAAGAAAATTTTAAAATAAATGCATTAAAAAAGAAAATCAGAAGGACATAGAGTATGGTAAAGAATTTGGGGTCAATATATAATATTAAGGTATTTAAGAAATTTATCAAGGTAAGTAAACATGAATGTAGGTCTTAAATTAAAACCAACCAACACCAACATAAGAACAGAACCAGTAAATAATAACTTTTAATCCAGCAGGAAAAAAAAAAAAACAGTCTATCAAACGGAAAGTGAGAAAAAAAAGGAAACAATATATATTAAATACAAAATTTGAAATGACTTACAAAAATAAGTCTCAATATATTAGCAGTTAACAATTAAAGGACAGAGGCACTGATAATGGAGGAGATAAAAAGACCAAACTATGAGTTACTTATAATAAATACACTTAAAGCAGGAAGAACTATGAGTTACTTATAATATTTATTATAAGTAGGAAGATACATAAAGGTTGAAATTAAAAGGAGGAAAAAGATTTACCAGGTGGCAATTATGACCCCCCAAAAATTGGGCAACGATCTTAATACACAACAAAACAGAATTTAAGGTTTAAAAAAAGTACTTTGATAAGGGACAAAAAAAGATTTTTATATAATTAAAAAGAAACGATAGAGCAAGAAGGAATAGGAATCATAAGTATATATGTAATCGATAATACAGCCTCACAATTTATAAAGCAATAACTGAAAGAACTACAGGCAGAAGCTGATTTATTTATTTATTTGTTTGTTTATTTATTTATCTTAAAGATCTTATTTATTTATTTGTCAGAGAGATAGAGAGAGAGAGCACAAGTAGGCAGAGAGGCAGGGAGAGAGACAGGGAGAAGCAGGCTTCCCACTGAGCAGGGAGCCCGATGCGGGGCTCGACCCCAGGACCCTGGGATCATGACCTGAGCCGAAGGCAGACGCTTAACGACTGAGCCACCCAGGCGCCCCAGAAGCTGATTTTTTAATTGCAGTTGGTGATTTTAACAAACCCACATCAAAAACTGACATATAGAAAAATAAGCGAAGATTTAAAGAGCAGAACAATAAAATTATTTAAGCTCATTTATTAATCAAGCTTCAACAAATAGGAAAATGAAAAATTCTTCCAATTTACAAATGACTAAAGAAACAAGAGAACTGGCTGCAACGCATGATTCTGGATCACGGGGCAGAAGGATAAAGGGAGTGGGGAGGCTATGAGGATCTTTATTGAGAAAATTACTAAAATTTGAATATGTATTGTGGGTGAGATAATAGCGTTATATCAAAGTTTAATTTCCTGAGTATTATCACTCTCCTGTATTTATATAAAAGAATGTCCTTGCTCAGAGCAAGAAATGCATTAAAATTCTTAACAGAAAAGGGGTATGATGTATGCAACTTACTCTGAAATGATAAGAAAAAAACATTAGAGAAACAGAAACAGAGAAAAGGAAAGCAAACATAGCAAAATGTTAAAAAATTATTGAATCTAGGGGCGCCTGGGTGGCTCAGTCATTAAGCGTCTGCCTTCGGCTCAGGTCATGGTCCCAGGGTCATGGGATCGAGTCCCGCATTGGGCTCCCTGCTCCGCGGGAAGCCTGCTTCTCCCTCTCCCACTCCCCCTGCTTGTGTTCCCTCTCTCGCTGTGTCTCTCTCTGTCAAATAAATAAATAAAATCCTTAAAAAAAATTATTGAATCTAGACAAAGTGTCAAAGGAATTTTTTGTACAATTCTTATAATTTTTCTGTAAATTTGAAATTATTGCAAAATTAAAAGTTTTAAATTTTCATAAATAACATTTGAGTTAAAATCAAAATTATAAAGAATGTAAAGAATAATTAGAACTGACCAGAAACTAAAACACTACATATCAAAATTTGTTAGATATGATTAAAGCAGAATTTAGAGGAAATTTTTTACCTTTAAATACACTTTTCAGGAAACAAAAAAAACTACGTAAATAAAATGAGCTAAGCATTCAACCCAAAAGTTAGGTAAAGGGGAACAGAACAAACCCAAAGAAAGGAGGAAGGAAATAATAAAGATAAGAATAGAGATAATAAAATTGAGAGCTAAAGGCAAATTAATGGAAACAAAAGCTGGCCTTTGAAAAGATACATCTATATGTTGTTCCAGAAAAGAGAATGAAGAACAAAAGCTTCCCAACTCATTGTATAAAGGAATTTTTATTACAAAAACAAGGAAATACAAGAAAAGCAAGTTTTATGTCCATGCTTTATAAAAGTAAACACAACACCCTAAGTAAAATATTAACTAAATAAAACCAACAGTAAATATGTAACTATAGGATAATCAAATAGGGTTTATCACAGGAATGCAAAGATGTTTCACATCAAAAAAAACTCTCAATATAAGCCCCCATATTAGGATATTAAGAGGGAAATATATATATAATGAAACAAATCAATGATGAAAAATGATCTTTTTAAATTTCAACATCTGTGATTTTTTATGAAATAAACTCTTAGAAAACTAGGACTAAAAGGAATTATTTCACCTAATTTAGTAAAGATTGTACATAAAAACCTACAGTGAGGACTTCTTCTGGGAGATGGAGTAGACCTACTTCTCCCTATTCTTCCCACTAAGTACAACTAAAAACCCTGGACATTGTATGTAAGACAAACATAAGACTCTGAAAGGTAGAGAAAAGAAGGCAGACCATGTGGAACACCAGGAGCTGAGGAACGACACAATGATGAGTTCCTTGAGCTTTCTTTTTGCCTGATACATCCCAAACTTGGAGCTGAAGAAATGGACAACCTGCAAAGGCCAACTGACACACACACACAAAAAAAACAAAAAGCCCCAAAAGTCTGATATCACTAGCCAACAGTCTGATTATCACGAGACAAAAATCAGATATCACTAGCCAAAAGACCAGGACAGAGGCAGCCTATCAAGACCAAAAACTTTTAGAAAATAAACTGTTCTGTTCCAGGCAAACACCATAGAAATAACTGTGGCCTCAGTGTAGCCTGGGTGGCTCAGTCGTTGAGCGTCTGTCTTTGGCTCAGGTTATGATTCCAGGGTCCTGGGGTCGAGTCCCGCTTCGGGCTCCCTGCTCAGCGGGGAGCCTGCTTCTCCCTCTCCCACTCCCCCTGCTTGTGTTCCCTCTCTCACTATCTCTCTCTCTGTCAAATAAATAAATAAAATCTTTAAAAAAAAAAAAAAAGAAATAACTATGGCCCCATTCCTTTTTTTTTAAGATTTTATTTATTTATTTGCCAGAGAGAGAGAGAAAGCACAAGCAGGCAGAGGGAGAAGCAGGCTCCCTGCTGAGCAAGGAGCCCAATGCAGAACTTGATCCCAGGACCCTGGGATCATAACCTGAGCGGAAGGCAGACACTAGAACAACCGAGCCACCCAGGCGTCCTGTGTGGCCCCATTCTTACACCAGAAAGACAGCATGGGATGCCTAGACTTCCACCCTCCCAAGACTGTAACATGGCACCACAACATCACCAGCGGTATCCAAAAAAACCAATTAGGACGCCAAGAATTCATTTCTTTAGACCAGTAATGAGGGCCCCTCCCCCATATGTTAGTGGAATGGGATGTGGGAGGAGAACTCTCACCCCCACCCAACAATAGCGATAATGACTAAAGAAGTTCTCTAAACAGAGTGAAAATTATAAAAGAGGAACCTTGAAACATTGAGAAAAAAGAACGAGATAAGCAAAAAATATGGGTAAAAACGATAAATTTTTCTTCTCCTCTTGAGTTTTCTAAATTACATTAGGTGGCCAAAGCAAAAATTATAACACTGTCTGATATGGTTCTAAATGTGTAAAACGGAAATATTTAAGACAATTATACTCTATATGAGGGAGGAGAAAGGGACATAAAGAGAGGTAAGGTTTCACGCAAACAATGAATCATGGAACGCTACATCAAAAACTAATGATTAATATAACAATAATAAAAAAAAGAGAGAGGTAAAGTTTCTATAGTCCATTCAAACTGGTAAATGATGACATCAGTAGACTATGATAGTTAATGTATGTATAATATAATACCTAGAGCAGCCACTAAAAATGCTATACAAATAGATATACTCCAAACCACTATAGATAAATAAAAATGGAATTATAAAAAAATATTCAAATAAACCACAGAAAAGCAGAAAAAAGTAAACAGAGAAACAGAGAGAACAAAGAGAAAACAAAAAATGAAATGGCAGAATTAAGCCCTAACATATTGCTATGAATTGAATTGTGTCCCTAAAGTCATACATTGAAGCCCTAACCCCCAATGTATTTGGAGATAGGGCCTTTGTGGAAACAATTAGGGTAAACAAGGTTGTAAGGGTAGGGCCCTGATCTGATAGGATTAGTGCCCTTATAAGAAGAAACACCAGACAGCTTGTTCTTGTTCTCTTTCCCACCGACCCGCCCCCCCCGCCCCGCTCCATAGGAAATACAACCAGAATTGCAGCCATGTGCAAAGACAACTCTCACCAATCATGCTAACACTCCAATCTCAGACTTCCGGATTCCAGAAATATAAGAAAATAAATTTCTGTTGTTTAAGCCACCCAGTCTAGAGGATTTTGTTATGGCAGCCCAAGTAAATAAATATGCATATCAATAATTATACTAAATGCAAATGGTCTAAATTCATCAATTAAAGGCAAAAATCTGTAGAGTGGACTTTTTAAAAGTGAACCAAAGATACGATATCTACAAAAAAACTCACTTCAATTCAAATATATGCAGATTAAAAGTAAAAGGATAGGAAAAAATATATTATTCAGTCATTAATCACAGGGAAACATGAGTGAATATACTACTATCAGATAAAATAAACTTCAGAGTAAAGAAAATTATCAGAACAGACTGGGACATTTTACAATGATAAAAGAGTCAACCCACCAAGAAGACATAATAATCCTAAATGCACATGAATAAAAAAACTGTGCAAGCTGCAAAATATGTGAAGCAAAAACATAAAATCCATAATTATAGGGGCACCTGAGTGGCTCAGTCAGTTAAGCATCTGACTCTTGATTTCAGCTCAGGTCATGATCTCAGGTCATGATCTCAGGTCATGAGAACGAGCCTTGTGTCTGACTCTGCACTGAGTGTGGAGCCTGCTTAAGATTCTCTCTCTCCCTTTGCCCTACCCCCACCACTCATGTGCATGTGCATGCAGTCGCTCTCAAAAAAAAAAAAAAAACAATTATAGTTGGACACTTCAACATAACCCTCTCAACAAGTAATAGAATAATTAAACAGAGTATCAGCAAGGATAAAGAACTCAGCAATACTATCGACCAATAGGGTCTAACTCACATTTATAAAACACTCCACCTAACAACAGCCTAATACACATTCTTTTCAAGTGCCCAAGGAATATATATCAAGATGGATATATCTGGGGCCATAAAATAAATGTCAATAAATTTAAAAGAATTGAAATCATACAGAGTATGTTCTCTGACTGCAATAAAATTAAACTAGAAATCAGTAACAGAAAGATGACAGGAAAAATCTTCAAACACTTGAAAAATAAGCAATCATTTAAAAATAATCCCTGGGTCAAACAGTAAGTCTCATGGGAACTAAAAGATACATTGACTTGAATAAAAATTAAAATACAATATATCAAAGCCTAGGGAACATAGTTAAAGCAGTGCTGCGAGGGGAATTTATAGCATGAAAAGCATACATAAAAAAAAAAAAAAAAAGGAAAGGGTGCCTGGGTGGCTCAGTCAGTTAAGCGTCTGCCTTCGGCTCAGGTCATGATCCCAGGGTCCTGAGATCAAGTCCTGCATCGGGCTCCCTGCTCAGCAGGAAGCCTGCTTCTCCCTCTCCCACTCCCCCTGCTTGTGTTCCTCTCTCACTGTCAAATAAATAAATATTTTTTAAAAAAAGAAAAAAATCAACAAATTGATGAAACTCTAGCAAGACTGACAAAGAGGACAGAAATCGCTGACATCAGTAATGAAACAGGGAGTATCAAGACAGACCCTGCAGACATCAAAAAGATAATAAGGGAATACTACAAACAACTCTATAAACATAAATTTGAGAATGTAAACAAAATGGACCAGTTCCTCAAAAAAGACAAACTGTTACAACTCACCCAATATGAAACAGGTAATTTAAATAGCCCTATGGAACTACTAAGATGTTGAATTTGGAATTTGAAATTTAAATTCCCAAAAGGGAAACTCTGGGCCCAGATGGCTTCACTGGAGAATTCTACCAAACATTTAAAGAAGAATTAACACCAATTCTACACACTCTGTTGCAGAAGAGGAAGGAAACACTTCCCAGTTCATTTTATGAAACCAATATTACTCTAATATCAAAACCAAATGAAAAAGAAAACTACATACCTATATCCTGTATCATAATAAGCACAAAAATCCTTAAAAAATTATTAGCAAATATGATTCGGCAATATATTAAAAAAAAAACAGTACACACTCCAACCATTGAGGTTTTCCCAGGGATGTGAAGCTGGTTTAATATTCAAAAATCAATCAGTGTATTCTACCATATTGTCAGGCTAATGAAGCAAAATGATCAAATCAACACACATATCAACCAATGCAGGAAAAGCATTTGATTAAATTTAATACCCATTCATAACAAAAACTCAGAAAAATGGGAATAAAGGGAACATTCTCAACTTGTTTTAAAGAAAGAGAAAAGGGGTGCCTGGGTGGCTCAGTCGTTGAGCGTCTGCCTTCAGCTCAGGTCTATTCCAGGGTCCTGGGATCGAGCCCCACATCAGGCTCCCTGCTCAGCGGGAAGCCTGCTTCTCCCTCTCCCACTCCCCCCGCTTGTGTTCCCTCTCTCGCTGTGTCTCTCTCTGTCAAATAAATAAACAAAATCTTTAAAAAAAATAAAAGAAAAGAAAGAAAGAGAAAAAAGAAAAGGGCCTAGAGCTAACATTAAACTTAATGGTGAAAGACCGAATGCTTTTCCTGTAAGACTAGGGACAAGGTAAGATACCCATTCTCACCACTCTTATTCAACACGGTGTTGGAAGTTCTATCTGGTAAATAATGCAAGAAAAGAAAAGGTAAACAGAGTGGAGAAGGAGAGCCAGAAGCAGCAGCTGCTCAACCTAAGATGGATTATGGACTTAAATGTAAAAGATAATTTTTTTAAAAATTAGAGGAAATCTTCAGGATGCAGAGCTAGGCAAAAAATTCTTAGAGTTGACAACAAAAGCATGATTCATAAAAGGAAATATTAATAAATTGGACCTCACCAGTATCTAGAATATACAACAAACTCTGAAAACTCAACAGTAAAAGCAAACACTCTAATTAGAAAATAGAAGAAATGAAGAGACATTTCACAGAGTAGGGTACACAAATGGCAAGTAAGCAAATGAAATGATGTTCAATAATAGCCATTAGGGAAATGCAAATTAGAACAACAATGAGATAGAGACGCCTGGGTGGCTCAGTCAGTTAAGCGTCTGCCTTCGGCTTGGATCATGATCCCAGAATCCTGGGATCAAGCCCCACATCGGGCTCCCTGCTGAGTGGGAAGCCTGCTTCTCCCTCTGCTGCTCCCCCTGCTTGTGTTTTCTCTCTCTCTCTCCGACAAATGAATAAATAAATCTTTAAAAAAGGAAAAGAAAGAGCCATCCACATGTTAAAATGCCTTAAATGAAAAACAGTGGCAATGCCAAATGCTAGTGGGGATGTGGAAAAACTGGATCACTCATACATTGCTGGTGCGGCCACTTGCGGAAACAGTTTGATAGTTTCTTTAAAACTAAACATGCAACTACTGTGCAATTCAGCAGTTACACTCCTGGGCATTTATCTTAGAGAACTGAAGACTTATGTCCACACAAAAACCTATACGTAAATGTTTAGAGCAGATTTATTCATATTACCTAAATACTGGAAACAGTCCAAATAACCTTCAACTAACTGCGATAGCCGTACCATGGAATACAACTCAGCAATAAGAAACTGTATATATGTAACCACCTTGTGTAATCTACAGAGAAATATGCTGAGAGAAAAAGGCCAATCCCAAAAAGTTATATACCATATAAAACATTTTTGAAATGACAAAATACAGAAACAGAGAACAGATTAACAACTGCCAGGGGTTAAGGAGGACGTGGGGCAATAGGGAAGTGGATGTGGCTATAAAAGCACAATACAAGGGATCCTTGTGATGATAGAAATGTTCTATATTTTAACTGTATCGGCATATCCTGGTTGTGATAGTGTACCATAACTTTGCAAGATGTCATCACCAGGGGAAACAGGGTAAAAGGTACGTGGGATCTGTTTGTACTATTTTTTTTACTACTGCATGTGAATCTACAATTATCTCAAATAACAAGTTTAATTTTTTTAAAAACCTAGAGCAAACACTGTAATTAATGGAGGACATTTAGTTGCATTTCCTTTAACAATGATCCTCATTGTCACTGCTACAATCTAGCATAGCCCTAGAGGTCCTGGTCAATGTTATGAAAAAGAAAACTAATTAAGAGTTTTAAGGATTTAAAAGAATACTCTCAGAGTTTGCTGATAGTGTCATTATCTACCTGGAGAGAGGAGGATACCAACAACAAACAAACCACTGAAACCAGCAAGAGAATCCAGCAAGATTGTCCCATATATGACCAACCTACAAAAATTGGTAAACTTCTAATATTTGCAAATTACATATATTATAAGGTGTTAATAGCCAGAACATATAAAGGACTCCTACAACTCAGCAGCAGCAACAAATAAAACCACACACAAAAGTAATTTAAAAATGGGCAAATGAGGGGCGCCTGGGTGGCTCAGTTGGTTAAGCGACTGCCTTCGGCTCAGGTCATGATCCTGGAGTCCCGGGATCGAGTCCCGCATCGGGCTCCCTGCTCGGCAGGGAGTCTGCTTCTCCCTCTGACCCTCTGCCCTCTCGTGCTCTCTATCTCTCTCATTCTCTCTCTCTCTCTCAAATAAATAAATAAACAAATCTTTAAAAAAAAATGGGCAAATGACGTGAATAGGATTTCTCTAAAGGTGATATGCAAATGGCTGACCAGCATATAAAAAGATGTTCAACATCACTAATCATTAGAGAAATGCAAATCAAAACCACAATGAAATATCACTTCACACCCATTAGGTTAGCTAATATCAAGGGAAAAAAAAGCAGGTACTTGAACAGATATTTGCACACCCACGTTCACAGAAGCATTATTCACAAAAGCCAAGAGGTGGAAGCCACCCAAATGTCCATCGATGGATGAATGCATAAACAAGATGTGGGATATCCATACAATGGAACAGTATTTGGCCTTAAAAAGGGAAGGAAATCCTGATCCATGCTACAACATGGATAAACTTTAAGGACATTATGCTAAGTGAAATAAGGCAGTCACAAAATGACAAATACTGTATGATTGCACTTACATCAAGTAACTAACATAGTCAAATTCATAGAAACAGAAAGTAATATGGTGGTGACCAGGGCTGAAGAGAAAGGGAAATGGGGAGTTGTTGTTTAATGGGTACTGAAATTCAGTTTTGCATAATGAGAAAGTTTGGGAGATTTGCTGCATAGCAGTGTGAAGGTACTTAATGTTACTGAAATATACACTTCCAAAGGGTTAAGATGGTAAATGTTCTTTTTTTACTCCATTTGTTTAAATATTGGTTACTCTTCTCTACACCAGAAATAACTGATTTGAAAATAAAATTACAATAAGATAATCAATCATAATGACAACAAAGTCTGTAAAATGTCAAAGAATTAACTGAGCATGCACAGGACCACGATGAAAAAGTGAATTTTAAAAAGCATAATAAAGAACAAAGAAGATGATTTGACTAGATGGAGAAATACCCTCTGTTTTTTGCATGGGATGACTTAATAGTAAAAAGAAGTCAGTTATCCCCAGACTGCTCAATAAGCGCAGTATAACCTCAGGCAAGGTTCAGCTTTAATTCTGAGGAACTCAAAAAAACTTACAGTACAATATGTCTGGAAAAAATAAAGATCCACAAAGAGTTAACATAAGCCTTGGGCTAGAGCAGGGGAGACCAGAAAGGAGTGTTCTCTCAGGTCCCTGAACAGGAAATGACAGTCTTCTGTTATTACTGAGGTCTTGTCCCCACCCCAGGCCAAAGGAAGCCCAAGTTTTGCATCTTTCCACCCCCACCACCACCACCACTGGCCCAACTTTGGTTTCTTTCTTTCGTGTTGTGAATTCACCAACTGTCCTACATCTGTCCTTCTAGACCCACATTTCTCCACCCTGGGTTTTGTCCCAAGTGCTGGCCTGTAGGACATCACAGGTTCCCGAGCTCCTTGGCTTGCCCTGCCTTTCAGCCTTGCTCTGAGAACAGAGGGAGGCGGAGCTCGAGGTCAGGGTCTTTACTCCTTTGGTTCCCTCACAAGGTCACTTTAGACTGGCTGTGTCCCTTGACTGAAGGGCACTGTTGCGGGCAAGCTAGTGACACTGTAGGACTGGCTCCTTCTGAATTCTGATAACCCCTCCAGTCCCTTGCCTCTTGGGACCTCGGGGTAGTCACAAGTCAGCTGCTGCTACCCCCAGGTTACACGGGGCTATCCCCCACCTACTTCTTTGGAAATACTTCCTTGTAAATAGACTCTCCCCTTGAACTATCCTGTTTTGAGTGTGTCATCTGTTTTCTGTTGAGGCCCTGGGACAATGGAAGTCATTTCTTTCTTCATGCCCTGCATCTGGCCAGTCTGGCCAAGGGCTCTTGGAAACTCATTTGTGGAAACATGGGCGAGGAAGGGTCAGGAGAACCGGTGAGTCCCCCCGCCTCGGGGAGCAATCTTTTTGGGTTTGGGGTCTTCCCACTCTCTGCAGCCCCTGGGGACTGGCCTGGCAAAAGTAATTTTCCTAAATAAACGTGGAGATTAAATACCAAGCTTTTTCTGGTCTTTTCACATGACTGTGTACATGAGTAAGGAAACAGAGAAGCTGGAACGCAGGAGCATGTTGTCACTCAGGAAAAAAAGCGCTGAGGATACACCCTCCCATGGTGTATTTGAGTTTTATTCCCATTGTCTTTTTTTTTTTTTTAATCTGAGTATAGTTGACACACAGTGTTACATTAGTTTCAGGTGTACAACCTAGTGATTCAACTTCTCTCTACTTTATGCTGTCCTCACCACAAGCGTAGCTCCCATCTGTCACCACACAACGCTATTACCATATCATTGACTATATTCCTCACGTTGTGCCTTTTATTCCTGTGACTCATTCGCTCCGTAACTGGAAGCCTGTGTCTCCCACTCCCCTTCACCCATGTTGCTCAACCCTCCGCCCCCTTCCCTCTGCAACTGTAAATTTGTTCTCTTTTGTTTATAGGTCTGATTCAGCTTTTTGTTTGTTTATTCATTTGTTGGGGGTTTTTATAGACCTCATACATAATTGAAATCATATCAAAAGAAAAACCTCAAACTTGAGGTCAACACAGTTTTCTAAAGTATTGGTATCTGCCCCAAGGGTTGAAGGGACTCCCTGCATCGTGCATGCCCTCGTGAACACAGACCCAGCCCTTTTATGGGTGGACAGTTGGACTAGATGACCTTTAAAGTCGATTCCAGCTCCAAGTTCAGCTTTTAAAATGAGCAAAACATTGAAAGGAGAGACCATGTGTTGTACCACCTGGATTAGATATAACCCAAAAGCCTAACTGCCTCTCCCCGCCCCCCCCCCCTCACACACACACACACACCCCTTTTTGGCCTTTGATTATGTTTAACATTCTACTCTCCTCACACAGTCCTGGAGCTGGCCCACCATTACCTCACTTCTTTCCATCCAAGCACATCTCATCACCCCATGTAAGGACGTGTATTTCCTCCCTTTTCTCCCTAATCTGGCTTCCTGGATCCCAGGAGACCTATGTGGCACTTTTTCCTACGCCTTATCTGGAAAGGGACAGCCTTCCCTTTAAAACAAAAACACACAAAGTTAAGGCAGAGAAAAGCCTGCCAGGAATCTCCAGAGGAGGACTGGAAGCTATCCAATTAGCTGACTCTCTCCTTCCTTCCCCTGGGGGTCTTGTCACTTTGATTCCCACTGCTGTGGCCAGACCCAGACCTTTTGGATGTGCAGCTTCCTCAAAATCAGCCAGGCAGAGACACCACCCAAAGCCCTACCCCCAGACCAGACTAGCACTTCAGAAGGAATTTGCTTTGTCAACCAAACAAAAACAAAAATCATGAATGGAAAAACGAAAATGAAACAACATTAAGACTTTAAACAGCAAGTTTTTAAATTACGTCAGGCAGAGGAGGAAGATTATTTACATGATACACAAGCTTATTCATTAAATGCTATATATAAATGCAAAAAAATATATAAAACTGATAAAACTTCTAGACATTAATTTCTGAGCCTACATTTGCCAATTAGCACAGCGCACAGCACTTTCCCTCTTCCGACCTTATATGGCCTTGCTCAGAGAATAACCGTTTTAAATTCATGAGCACTTTCCCCTCTCATTGACTTCTCCAGGAAACTCCTTCCAGAACAAATGCCCTGATCACAAGGATCCTTCTTGGGGAAACCATGAATGTGTAAGAGACCAATTCACTGGTTGGACAAACCCTGAGCACCTACTTTGGACATCACGTCCGTAAGACCAGTGCTTCCCCCATTCCTCTGTAGGCTCCCATCAGCACAGAAACAGTCCAAGGATGAAGGGTTCTAGCCCCCATGACCACCCCTCACACCCACCCGGAAACACACACATTCATGGAAAGCAGCACACAAGAAGGCTCTGCAGTCTGTCTTCTGCCTCTTCCTCCAGCTCATCAGATTCTGGCCTTATGTATTCCCATGTAGACACACACATGCAAATATGCATCCGTAGCCCTTGTTCTCCCTCCACAATATCCCGTTAGGCTAAGCTGCTTCAGTACTTGTCTTCACTTCTGGTTTCTTTTCCTTGCCCGAAGTCTAGTGTCCAACTCTAATTCCAAAAACTATGCCACTGCCCAGTTTTCTGTGTCCAGCAGGTGTCGCCCCTCACCGGAAACAAAATGCACCTCCCTTCTACAGTGAGAAATCTGTACCCCAACAGTGGATGGCCCTTGGGTTGGGGGTAAAAGGGAATGAAAGTGTGGCTCTGAAGAGGGTGTGCTCCCCAGCATGAGGATCCTCTGGATAAAGCCATCTACTTACGTAGATGGTAGACAAACATCCTATAGAAAATTTGTTCTTTGATCTTGGACAAGTTATTCCCACTCTGAATCTTGCTTTCTTCACCCATGACATGGAAGGAGACAATCTTTTCCTCCTGGGATTATTGTAAGAAGTAAATAAGATACAAATACAAAGCACTTAGCCCAGCACCTAGGTCATAATAAGCACTTGAGCTCTTCCCCACTTAGGGTTTGGAAGAAGTAACTGCCCAGAACTCCCATTTGAAGTTAAGCTCTGCCCCCTGAGTCCTATCTGAGGATCTGCATCAGGGTTGTGATGAGGATCAATGAAATAATGCATGTAAAGTACCTGGTCCAATGCCTGGCCCAGAAAGTTGAGTAACAAGTAATAACTAACATCTCTCTTATGGGCTCAGCATGTGCCAGCAATGTTCTTAGCCATCTGCAAGTATGAACTCACTCAATCCTCCTAAGACCCCTTATGAAGTAAGTAATCTGTCAATTCCCTACCTCTTCCTGATTCTGTGACTCCATTCAACCATAGTTTAATTTCTTCTTATGAATTATAGATTAGAAAACTGCCCCCAATTCTGTCATGTCTAGAGGGAATAATCAGGAGGATGTGCTGACTCCTCCACTCAAGTAGGAGAGAAGTAATCCCAACCATAACTCTGCTCATGGTCCCTCCCCAGGGCCTCAGGAAAAAGCATAGAAAAACAGTATTTCGACCAGAGTTTATTCCTCAGAGATGACTGCCAGCAATTCATTGGCCCCTGTGGCACAGTGTGGCCTCCAGAAAGGCCTTTAACCTCCCTCCCCAGATGATATTTGACCCAGAAATATAGCCTTGGACAACAACTTGATTACAGAATATTCCCAGGAATGAGTTCCCCCAACTTGCTAAGGTGTACATGGGGTCGGCTGGGAAGTTCAAAGATCTGGATGGAGAAACCATAGGATCCAAGAAAATTTGTAGGGTCTGAGGATGGTGGGGGAACACAGCAGCATCACTAAGAGTTTGAATCTTCACACTTGAGGTAGAAGGTGTAGGACTCCGCCTCTAATTGACGTGTTGACCTGCAAAAGAAATAAAAAGGAAATAATAAGGCTTCAAACCAACTTGACCCCATCCTCTGTTTCTATAACCATCCATGCCAGAGCCCTTAATACAGTGATATCAAAAATTCTAGACCACCAAGGACTAATACTACAAAGCCACTTTCAGTCATTTCCCCATAGATGCTCCACTGGATAGAAGAAGGGTGTGTAGGTGCTCCTCTTTCCTGCTCCTAATCCCAACAATGGCAGTTTAAATTATGCTCTTGGCTACATCCTGGTGGACCCTCACCCCCACTATAAGCACCATTAGCCAAGCCCAACGCTGACTCCCGAGATCTCACACCCCTCCAAAGGACCAGAAGGCAAACAGACCAACAGAGATGTTACCTTCTGGATAACTGTCCCCAGGGAGGAAAATGTAGCCTAGGAGAAGAAAATATCTGATTAGAGGACAGTCTATAGATAAAAGTATCTAGTGTTACTCACAGCAAATGAGGTAGCAATGGGAAAACCAGTCATGAATAGAAAGTGAACAGAAATTGGGAGTGAGATTGGCAACAGGAGGTCAGGGGCGGCACTCACCAGACGAGCCAGCTCTCCGCCAGCTGAGCAAACCAAGAAAGAAAATGATGAAGCCCAGGCCCAGAGTCGCTGCAGACACAGAAACCTTCACTATCTGCATTGGGGACAGCCCATGTGCTGCAAAAATAGAAACTTACTAGAACCGATCTGTCGCTCATTGCCAGAGCAACATAATTTAGTGTGACCTCCACCTAGCAGGTTCAAAGGTGCTTTATCCCAATGCCAAGGGCCTAGCGCACACCAACCTACACCCAAGGAGACAGACTTTCCTCAAAAATCCCCATCCCGTAGCTCTCTACTCCTAGAGTAGCCCTGGGGGACCCCCTCACAAGAGTTAGCACCCTAGCTTCTAGGTCCTCTCTAATACAGTGGGGCTCTCAAGGCATCTTTTTTCCTTCCTTCACCCTGAGGGTGACCTCACCAAAGAATAAAGGATTTCTCATTCCCCTCTCCATTTACCCCATAGTGACAATGTTTACACCCTTATGTGCTCTACCTATTTGTCTATTAAAATGTCCTTCCACCTTTCTTAACTCTCAATGATCCCAATCCATGTGTTGTCTGACTACTGAGGTATCTCCTCCTGTCTACATCCAGATTTCCAGAACCTGTCTCCAACCCACTCCATAGCTCCCACTTCCTGAAACCCATCGTACTCTGAATCCCACCCCACCTGGATTCCTTCCGCCATGCTAAAATGAACATTCCATCACCAAAGGAAGCTCTGGTGCATGCTGGGGAGGAGATTTTCCCAGGAGAGTTCCCGTGCGCCTGTGGGTTCCTCTCTCTGCTCTTCATACCTTTCTCAGCTGCCCAATAAGACAGCACTCCCCAGAGGGGGAGCCCAGTCTCAGCAGCCAGTCTGGGATTCTGTTGCCTAGCCCTTCATAGATTCTCCTCCTCTTCCTCATTGTTCCCTCTTCTCTTTCCCCAAATCTGTGTACCAAATCTCTTGGTACATTTAACTACTTCCAATCCTGGGGTTCAAACAGTGGTCATTGGTTCCTTGTTCATTAGCCCCCAAGCATGTAAACCAAAGTGTTTGTCAGCCAGGCTTTTTCTTCCCCGACAGAGTGGCCCAAATTCAGTACTGCCCCCACACCAAGAGAAAGTCCCGTTTCTTCTGAAACCTTTTTTATTCCTTCAATTCCCATTCCTGACCAGACAACAGAATAGTTGAAATCTGAGGATCCTAAAATGTTGCATCACAAATTTTGGTTGTTGTGAAAACATGGTTACCAAACCACATCCTCTTTTCAGGATAGCTATTCTGCTCCCCTGCCACTCTCAGACACACAACATCAACCACCCATTGCCCCATCTCTGGTCATCAACCCTCCACCAGTTCCTCCAGGCTGGCTGCTCATTCTCAGCATCTTCCTCCCTGCCATATTCCGTGGATCTGTCCACACGTCACTCCCTGTGCCAAGACGTTGCTGTTCCTTTTCAACCACCCACTCGCAGGAGCTCTCTGCTTCAACCCTAATTCCTCCCACCCGCCGTGCACTTACTCCAGTCCTCATAGACGGGCTCAGGAGCCCCGATGTGCTCCACCACACAGGTGTAGGTGTCCCCATAAGAGGGGGTTATAGCTAAATAGGAGACGGTCTGATATGTCCAGTCTCCATTGGGCTGGGCCATCTTAGGGGCACTACTGTGAGGAGGGACAGGCTGCCCGTTCTTCCACCACGAGATGGTCACATCAGCTGGATAGAAGCCCCACACGTAGCAGGCCAGCATCACATGCTCCTTCGTGTTAAAAGGAGTGGTTTTGGCTACTTGCACAGTTGGTGGCCCTGCATAAGAGGAAAACGTGGTCATGAAAGATGGCACCATTCTGGCTTTTTCTCCAACCTGGTTTCTTGCCAGCTTCAACTCTTCGTGGCCTTTGCCAACCAACCCTCCCCACCCCCACTCCGTGCCTCCATACATCCCTTTGAGAAAGAGGAGTTAGACTTACTCCTGCTTTGCTCTTTATTTCCTCCCATTCCTTCACCGCTCTTTCCCTTCTTTCCTATTCCAAAATTACGGTTGATCGCATTAAGTAGAAGCCAGGTCTGAACTGCAAGCTGTTTCAGAAGTCGCTGTATTTACTTCAAGTGTACAAGCTAAGAGTTGTCAAGAGTTGTAGGTTGGGGTTTGTAAAGGTAGGAAAAAATGTCTGCCCTCAAATCTAATTTAACAAACTAAGTGGCTGAATCAAGCAACATTTTTCCCTTGGATAGTTTAAGGAAACGAGCCTAACTCAGATCTAACTCTCTTAAATTTGGATTAACGTAATCCGAAATAATGAGATTGTTAACATCGCCATTCTCTATTAGCTTATTCTCCTAGGTGACCCTCCTACTTACCTCCACCATGGTGCTTTTCAAACAAAATCTTAAATAAAAAAATCCAAGAAATTGTGTTAAAATGCAGGTTCCCTAGATTGCATCCCCAAATATTTTCACTGAGAGGATCTGCAGTGGCAATCAAGGGCTTATATTTTTAACAAGCACCTTCCCCAGGCAATTCTGAGAAAAGTGGTTCAAAATAACGTCTTAAGACATATTACTCTGTCTTATGGAGATCTCCATGTTTTGTTTTTTTGTGTTTTTTTTTTTTTTTACCAATCTCAAGTCATTCTCAGTGCAAGGACTTTGCGGCAAGAAAGCACATTGAAATCCCCTGGGAGGCTTTCTAAATATTCCCATGCCTGGGCCCATCCCAGACCTAGAACATCAGAACCTATGATAAAGAGGCATGAGCACTTTGGGAAAAGGCATTCTGGTTATTCTGACACACTCCTGGTTGAACTTGACTCTGCATCCTGAGATGGCCTGAATAGATGGAAAGCCTGCTTACTCTCTTACCCCATTGGCCTCAAACATCACCTCCCCTTCTTTGTTCCTGTTCCACCCCCATCAACAACCCTTTGAGGGTCCACACTCACTCTTTCTACATTCCAGGTCCACACATTTTTTTGCTTCTTTCCTGCCCAAATCTCCAACCTCTTGCCTATGGAGGGACTGAGGGATTCTCCCTGGCCTCACCTCTCCTAACTGTGCTTCCCGATAGTCCCTTTGTGCCCCTCTCTTCTTACGTGTCCGGTGGGTCAGTGATTCCCAGAAAGACTGGGTATGTGTGGCACAGTCCTGAAGCCCATTAGACAAGCGCTGGAGCAGGGATTCCTGTTGGTTGAGGAATTCTGAGAGGTACTTGGCCAAAACATTCAGTGTGCCAAATTCACAAGGGGCCATTTTGGCCTCCTCTGGATCCCAGCACGTCAGCAAATCCTTGTTGAAGGAGACACAATATGTGAAATCCTTTGGAGTCCCATCATCATCCAACAGACAGGTGCTTTCCACATGGGCTATAAAGCCACCTACAGGAACCAGAGAAAGGGGGCAGCTCAGAGACCTCCGCAGGGAGCCCAAGCCCCAGTTACACCCAGTGAGTGGGGTGTAGCTTTCTTGCCTCAGGCAGCATCTACAGACCAAGCTCATGTACTGAAGTGTCTGAGAGCACTGATTAAGGGAACAGATGGTAGCAGCAGAAAAGTTTTTAGATGCTGTTTCCTCTTTATGAGACTAAGTATGGGAACAGGAATTATTTGCTAGTTTAAACACAACAATTTACCCAGGACAAGACCTCAGTAAGGCAAATTATTGAGAGAGAAAAGGGGTCAAGGGAAAGAGCCAGCTTTGTTGGCTGGATGTATTATTAAATATTCACTCCACATATATTTATGAAGCACACACACATATAGGCCAGGCACTGTGCTAGGAGCTGAGGATGCAGCAGTAAACAAGACAGATATTGCAGTTGCCTACACTCCAGCAAAAGATACACATTACACAAATAATTATACAGTTCAATTATCTTAAAATTGCTACAAAGATACAAAGGTACAAAGTACTACCTGAGCGTATACCAGGGAGACAAACTCGTCTGCGGTGTCCAGATCCAAGGGACTCCCTTGCTCCAAAGGAGCAGAGGAAGGGAGGGAGGGTCCCAGGCCAGAAACCCTTACCTGCTACGATGGAGCCCAGGCTGAGGCCCAGCAGCAATGGCAGGAGTGTGGTCATGCTCTGCTCTGGGGACACGCCAGGAATTCAGTCCCCTGGACCAATTCTTCCAGGGGCCCTGGTCCTCGCCTGCTCCTGCAACCCCAGCCTGGGTAAATGATGTCCAGACCCTGAGAGGAATGGAGTAATAACCCCAGCTCCTTGGCCCCCACTAAAGGAGTGGTCTGGAGCCACCCAGCCCCTAGCCTGTTCCTACCAGCTCTTCTAAACGGGTCCCAAACTAACAGTTGTCAGATTGCTTAGATGGGCGGGGACAAATACGGAGGCAAATCACTAAGTGCTTCAGCCTAGCATCATCAGTTACCAGGTAAATCTTATCCTGCCCTAGGCTTTAAACAACCATGTCTCTTAACTCTTTCCCTGTGGGAAAGAGCAGTCTGTAGGTGGATTTCCTTAGATCACTGGAGAGAATAATCCCAATATTCCCAGAACATATGTAGCCCGGGCTGCCCACTGGTTTAACTGTTTCCCTTCAATATCCTTCCAAGACTGAGACTAGGTAACTTCTCTTGTCCCTTAGAGGGAGGTTACTTAGAAAGATATTGCGTAACCCTTGGTCTGTCCTGTCACCCGGGAGATGGAGGCGGGAGCTGAAAGGCCCTTCCGGAGCAGGTGGCAGAGACAGGGATGTTAAGATGGAAGGAGGCACAGGGAGAGTGCAGGGTTATCTGGCCTCAAAGCGCGACTGCAGAATAAGGGAAGCAGTTCCACTTTAGAGGTCAGAGACAGAGACTGGAAAATCTCTCCCTGGGATTCCATTGCTTCTTGCAGAGCAGCATTTCGTCCTTCCTGCTTTTTTGGAGCTAGGAAATCCTACCCTCAACTACTCTGAGCCGTCTCAAGGTAGACCGCAGGACAATGCCACTTAAACCCTTGATAAATAGCTGGTAATGGACCAGTTCCCAAAGCTCGCCTGTCTCCCCCAAACTCAACACTCTCCTGTGTGTTTCTCCCACTGGTCCTATCTGTCCCAGAGCAGGTCCCTGCACTATGATGCCACTAGAAAAAATAAGATAAAGCTTCCCTCCTTTACTTCCCCTGGAAAAGGCAGGTTTTAAATGGCAATTCATTCTCCTATCCCATTGTGAACTATACAGTTGGTGGCTTTTTCCATCACAAATTTAAAACCTGAAATTGGCTTCTCTCTGTTCCCAGTGGCTGCAGGGCTGCGTCTCCCCGCATTAGTTTCTGCAAGCTTTTGGATTTGATTTAGTAGTGAGCTAAATGAGAGAGGATTAGGAGAGAGCCCCTTGACACCACACTTACCTGTCCTCCCCCAAAGCCCCCAACCCCCGGAGAGTCGATACTTATGAAGAGAAAAGAAGCATGTACCAAAAATGAACAGAAAGATGAATATCAGAAACAAAAGACTTGTGTAACTAATTGAGATTAACTGAAGTTGTGTTTCCCAGCAACCCCCGCTCTCAACCCCACCTTCATTATAAGATGTTTCTACATCCCACCTCCTCTAATGAGCCATCAGGTGAGCGGGAATGGACAGAAAATGGGGGTGGTGAGTCCAAAGTTTGTAGAGCTTCTACTTTGGAACTGATACTATACTAGGTAGACCCTTTCCATGCTATCTCATATAATCTTAAAAGATTTGTTCAGCGTCCTCTTTTTACAGTTTTTGAAAACAGCTCCAAAGATTCACACACAGACACACACTGGTGCACGCGCACGAGCAAGCCCACACACTCACTACATCCTGGGGCTGAGATGACCCACATAAAAGTAGCCAGTGGTGCCCCCCACTGAGAGGCAGATAAAGGGAAAAGCCACTGGACCATCCAAGTCTTTGTTTCCCTGTTCTCAGAATTCCTTCTGTTCTTAGAACCAGCGTCTCCTTGCTTTCTCTTTTGACAGTTTCAAAACCATGTGAACTCTTCCCCACTGGCACGCGCACTTCCCCCTGACGTTCTTCCTCCTCGGCCCAGGTGGGCGGTGAGCCTGACCTCGCGGGAGCCAGGATCCTTCTCCCCGTCTACAAGGCTCGCGCTGGCGGGAGCAGGAACGGCGGCGGTGAGGTCCCGTGCCCGCGCGGGGGCGGTGCCCGCCAGCCAGCCGAGGCCACACGGAGTTCCCTGTCTGGTCTCTGCTCGGGCAGCCAAAGGAGATGTGAAACCTTCCGGGAGGGAGCAGCAGGAAATGCAGAAGATTTCACTTCTCTATTAAGGAGAAGACTGAGGGTGCTTTTTAGAATAAGGCAGGACCGAAAATTCAGAGGCCCGTGCTCAGCCAAGAGCTTTCTTCCTTTCCCCTTTCCTCCTAATTTTCAGACCTAGGTCTGTCCCCCACCGCCCATCAACCCCAAAGACCGTTTCAAGTGCCCTGTCCATTGTGACTGCACAGCCATTTCTGTAGTGCCAGGACCGCCAGGAGCGTAGGAGTGAGGCAGCCTCGTTCCCACGTGCTGTCTTTCTTTTACCCGCGCTGCCCAAGCCCTGAGAGCGGGTTCTCTGCTTTCTCGGGGCTGTCCACGGCGCCACGGGTGGACGGACCGCGGCGTTTCTGTGCAAAGCATTACAGGCAATGCCCAGGGAGGAGACGTGGACTCTGTTCCCACGTCATTCGCTTTAGGTCAGTTGGGGAGTGAGAACAGACATCTGTGAAGAGAAGAGTTTATGGTAAAGCAAGTGAGCGATAAGGCCAGGGTGGTTGAAAGAGAAAAGACAAATCAGGGGCGCCTGGGTGGCTCAGTCGTTAAGCGTCTGCCTTCGGCTCAGGTCATGATCTCAGGGTCCTGGGATCGAGCCCCGCATCGAGCCCCGCATCGAGCCCCGCATCGAGCTCCACATTGAGCCACCCATCGAGCCACCCATCGAGCCCCGCATCGGGCTCCTTGCTTAGCGGGAAGCCTGCTTCTCCCTCTCCCACTCCCCCTGCTTGTGTTCCCTCTCTCACCGTGTCTCTCTCTATCAAATAAATAAAATCTTTAAAAAAAAAGAAAGAGAAAAGAGAAATCATTGAGGGCATGGACAGGGTGGATGGGAAGGTGGAACTGATGCTCTACTAGGTAGGCCCTTTCCATGCTTTCTCATATAATCTTAGAAGATTATATGATTATAATCTTAATCATATAATTAAGTTAATCTTATAGATTAACCCTCTCCCAGAGGGCTACTGGAGGTGAGCCCCGACTGCTGGGCTGAAGTCGTGTTCAGGAGAGGAAGGCCCCTGGCATTGCAGTCCTGGCGTAGAGCACAGCAAGCTCCGCAATGTTCTGAGGTGCTGTTGGGGGTCTACCAGGAGCCCGGATTGGCTAAAACAAAAAGGAGCTACAATAGCATCCCTGGCATCACGCACTGAAGGAAGTCGCAAATGTGGTCTCACGCTCTTCCTGAGAGCACTGCCATAATAATAAATCGCTTCTAGGTACTTCCTTCTGGTGCTCCCTGTAAGCTCTCAAGTTCCTCTTCTGAACAGATGATTTCAACTCAAGTCTCAATTTTATAAACTCAAAAATTGTTCAACAATCTTTTGCAATTTCAATTGCAATCACCTGCAATCTAAAACCCGTAGTATGAGACCACATTTGTGACTTCCTTCAATGTCTCCTCAAAACTACACACACCTGCACCCTGCCGGGATCACGTTACTTCCCAGTCTGTCCAACCTTATCCCTCCCCACCCCCACCTCACCTCTGTCCCCCCACTCCCTCTTCTCTACAGGATTCACTGCTCCAGACCCCGATCTTGGGGTTACAGGTGCAGTAACTAGCCCATCATCCTTCCATCCTGCAACCAAATGACTTGCACGGCTAGGGGATATTCTACCTGATTTGCCACCACAACTCTTGAATGATGTTATTATCTCCATCTTAACTATGAGAAAATGGAGGCAGAGGGAGGTTAGCAACTGTCCAGACTTACCCAGACACTAAGTAATAGAACCAGGACTTGAACTGAGGATTTATGATTCTAAATTCTATGCTCCTAATAATCAGAAAATAATTGAACATTGCTAGCCATTTATAATAGTAATAAAAACCATAGCATGTTTAGAAATTAACATTAAAAAGTATAAGAACTTTATGAATAAGAGGGAAAACTTTATAAAGTACATAAATGAACACCTCAGAAAGTGAAGAGACATATTCATGGATGGGGCTCCTAACATAACAAGGAAGTCAATTTGTCCCCATATCACTAACCTAAATGCTGTCCTAACCAAATCATAGCAGGGCTTGGGGAGAACTTGTTAAAGTGATTCTAAAATGTGCACGGAAATCAAATCCATGAGTATCAAACAATTTTGATAAAGAAGAGCAAAATGGGACTTTGGGTTTTGGGAGAGGTGAGTGATGAAATGAAAACCAGCCCTGCCAAATAATAAAACATATGAAAAGCCATAATAATTAAAACAATATGATACTGATACAGGAACTGACAAACCAATGGACTGAACAATTCAGAGACAAATCCATGCATATAGGGAAACTTGGTATAAAATCCCTGGGAATAAATGGAATATTTAGTAAATGATATTAAGAAGATCAATTTACTATTTGGAGGAAAAGAAAGTTGTATCCTTATTCCCATCATATGGAAAAATTCCAATCAATAAAGATCTAAATGTGAAAGGAAAACAATAACACAAATGGAAGAAAGCATAGTGAAATATCTAATATTATGTAAAATAAATAAATCTTTTTAAAAAATGAATTTGTTTTATGAAATGTTACATATTTCTCAAGGCAGCCTCTACTAGCCATAAATATTTTCACAACCAGTAAAATGAAAAAAAAAATCTACAATCAGCTTCCTCCACCATTTTGTGAGCAGATTATCAGAAAGTAGCTCTGCCCTCATTTTTCAAGTGTTTTGCACAAACTGATTATCATATGGTGCTGAGACCAGGGAACAGGAGTCGGGGAGGAGTTAGGGGTTTCCCCATTTCCCTCCCTAACAAGGGCAAGCCATGTTCAGGTTATGTGTTGGATTTGAAATGACAACCCATGCACTATTAAGAAATAAGATTTATTGCCCTAAAGTGGGAAGGAATGTGGTCGTGATAGGAAAGCCACTCTGGGTTCCCCTGGGTGCAAGCCCGGGGACAGCAGAGCCCCCAGCTGAGAAACCTGTATAAACGCGCACGTGCACACCCCCCGGGCCATCCCAGGGACTCCTGCTCGGAGAAGGAGAGATCTTGGGCTGGATGTGGGAAACCTCATCTCCCGTTGCATTCATGATCGACACTGCTGGCACCAGACTCTGGTCGGGGAGAATCAATCTGAGGAGAGAGAAGGATGGAGGGAAGCCATTGGGGGACCCCCCCTCCTCCCCAAAGGCCCCTCCCTGCCTGCGGCATATCCTAGAGAAGTTGATCTCTCCTTGGCCCCAAGTCATCTCCAAGCACCCCTCCTGCAGCTCCCCCATATCACTCCTCTCCCACTCAAAGCCATGCCTGTGATCTGATAGCTGTGTGCGTGTATAACTGGGACCGAACCGGGAGGATGTTCATGGTACCTGACTCAGGCCTCCCTACCCAAAGGCCTCCCCATACCGCAGGATGACCCTGGGCATGCCCCCACGGCGCCTCGCTGTATGTGGCTCCCATGGTTCACCCACCCACTCCAGACGCTCTAACTTACCACCTGAGCAAGGCTTTCGGAAGTACATGATTAGGACTAAGCCAACAATGATGCCCAGCACACCCAAGCCAAAGGCCACACCACACAGCACATTCTCCAGAAGGTCAGAGGGCAGCGCATTATGGGGCACTGGAGAAAAGGGGGAGCAGGTCAGCCTGGAGACTTGGTCGGTGAGCCCCCCACTCGGGGGGAATTACATGGGTGTCTGGGATGAAACAGGAGAAACTGAGGCATGAAAAATTAAAGTTGCTCAGGGTGGGAATGGACTTCAACAAAGTCCAAGTAGAAAAAGAAGGCCCTTCCATGGGTCCATCCTTTTTTGCCCCCAAAAGGAAGCAGGCTTCCAAGGAGAAAGTTCTCACCCCAATAGGCAACTGCCGTGTAGTTGTCAATCTCATGAGTCACAACGCAGGAGAATAGGTCAGAGGGTGCTGGTGTGAAGTTTAAGTAAGAAAAGGCCTGGAAGCTGAGTTCATCAACTGCGGACACAAAAGTGGGCCTGATTCCTTCCACAGGGTCGGAGTGATGCTGCCAATTCACCGTCAACGTGGGTGGGAAGAGATTACTGACAAAACAGACCAGGGTGTTGGGCTTGCCAAACTCCAGGGGCTTCAGCGTGAACATGTCAACAATAGGAAACCCTGGTGGGAAGATTGAGGTGTGAGGGAAAGAAGTAACTAGTCTAGATGGTACCCCTCAGTTTGGAAGGGGCGTGGCACACAGAGGGGAGGGCAGAGACAGTGTCCGTGGGGACGGGCTTTGGGAGAAGAGATGAGGGAGGAGCTGGGGCTTGGTGGGAGGTCTTCCTCTAGGCAAGAACGAGACCTGGATCTAGAGGCAGAGCCAGACCCAGGCTACTCTGGGACCCTCCACCCTGACTTCCTGCAGGGCTTCCTGTCTAGACTTCACACGGGCATCTAATCACACGCTGTCTGCTTATTGAAACACAGACACATCTCTGGATACTTCCTTTCTCCCCTTCCATCCTACTGCACATAGCAACACAAGCTCTAATTAATATTCAGTAGGCATCAATTGGTCCCTGTTGCATTCATCAAGTTCAATAAATAGCTCTGAACACCTACTATGTCCTAGGCACACGTCTTTGCCCCACAACAAAAACAGAGTGCAGACCATAGCTGGTAAGGCGAGACCCAGAAGGCATTAGATGAGGGGGCTGGTGTGAAAGGGAATAATTCAGGGCACAGGTTGAGGAGGTTAAGGATGCAGCCCCTCCCCGCACCCCCAGAAACACCCCTGACCTCTAGACACAGGGATTTGCCCTTCGAGTTTGGGTCCTATTTTCTGGATTATAGCTTGGCAGAACTCTTTGTCAAAGAAAATCGTGGAATTATCTCCAGGCTTCTGAGCCCAGTCAGCGAATTCAGGCAGGCGAGGCACTCGGGTGTTCTGGGAAAAGTCAAAGGAGAAAAGCTGGTCCCCATCATAGGCTTCCGAGAGGCTGATGCTGGGACTCCAGTTCTGGCAGTATATTGTGTGCAGGAACGTGTGGTTTTGCAGTTCATCCCGCCACGCTGGGGTAGGAGCTGCAGAGGAGATAGGGTGAGTCAGGGAGAGGGGACTCTCCTCCTCCCCTTTAGCTTAGAAAACAGCAAGGCTTGCTTCAGGCAGAGGGGGTAGGCTTCGGGTGTAACCCCTTCTTGTGTCTGTTACTTAGGCTCTCTCTCCCAATGGGGTGAAGAAGATATTACAGGATCTCTCCAAACTTCCCCTGCCCATAAAAAGGCCCACTGTCTAAAGTTGTAAAACGTAAAAAAGGTCTACTGTCTAAAGTGACAGATTCGGAGTCCCAGTGTTGGTTGAGTGTTTGTATGCTGCACAGAGGCATCTGGCCAAGGAAGTCATTGGAAGTTGAAATCTCGGGCCTGAACTCTGCTCCCCAAGCCATGCATCCTGGCACAGGGCTGCATCCTTCCCAAAAAAGATATCTTCGTCTAATCCACAGAAGGCCACTGTACTGACATTGAAGGCCTTGGGTGGGTTCCCCAGTCTTAGAAGGGAGGGTAAAGGAATGGTCATGGCCTCCCCCACCCACAAATCACACTGTGCATCTTACCCCCAGACAGCATGGTAAGCTGAAAAAAAACAATCTCCAGGCTTCTCTTCAGCCACTTCATTAGCACCAGACCTCTCTGAAAACGTCTTCACCTCCCTCAACCCTCCAGCCCCTGCAATGACAGGACTGGGGGACCCAAAGTTGCAGGAAATAATCTCTATTCTTTGAAATTTCTGGCAAGAATCTCCCCCCCCACACACACACTAGCGTGAAACTTTCTACCCACTACGCAATACCTAGAGTAATAGATATTTAGAGGAAGAGGGATCTTCCAGATTATTCTTCCATTCTGCCCCGTCCTTTACAAAGAAGGAAACTAAGGACCAATAAAGTTAAGAGACTTTTCAAGAACCAAAAGATGAGCTGATGACGGAGTGCAGAGTAGACGACTAAATAGGACAGTGAAATAATATTTGCTTTGCTCAAATCCCAGCTCTGCCCCCCTTCCAACTGTGTGA
Source organism: Callorhinus ursinus (assembly GCF_003265705.2). Taxonomy (NCBI): domain Eukaryota; kingdom Metazoa; phylum Chordata; class Mammalia; order Carnivora; family Otariidae; genus Callorhinus; species Callorhinus ursinus. Next base: position 7,442,775 of record NW_027397121.1, on the reverse strand, counting down.
GTTTGACCACGTTAGAGTCTGAGTCTCATTTTTTTCCATCTGTAAAATGGATATTTTACAATCTCTGTTTCAAGAGATTGTCTTAAGTGGAACATACAAAGCACCTCTGACATTGCCATCCATCCATAGTTGATCTCTTTCCCAATTCTGCTATTGTTGCCACTACTTCATAATACTTCCCGCGCCACTTACAAAGCACAGGGCTTCAAATGCAAAGAAGACTTCAAATGCTCTGAGTGGCTCCCCCCGCTCTAAGCGGTCAGGATTGGAGTAAACGAGAGGGATTGTCATACCTTCAGGGGCGGTCCGGGAGTAGGGCAGCAACCACAGGAGGTGTAACAGCCTTAGCAGTGCAGCTCCCCGCCTCTGCTCATGATCCATATCTTCACACCACACCGTGGGCTAAGAGCTACTAGCCAGTGGACCCCGGGCGCCAAACTGCTTCCCCAGATTCTGTTCCGCCCGCTACTTCCAATAGTTGCCCTTATCATTTGGCTAAACCAATCACGGCAGTGTAGGGTTCAACATCATCAGTAGCTGGGGAGAGACGCGGGGCCGGCAACCTTCTCAAGACTTGGCTCTTTCACCCGACGGGAGTCGGGTGTGTAACTGGGCTGGGAAGACAATGGAGGGATGTCTGCCTCCTGCTGGGGATGCCTCTTTAGTATCAAGCTTTCAGCTTCCGCCTGTAACCTAGGTAATGGGCTCTTCAGAGCGGCACAACCTCCTGCAGAAGGCGGCAATTGGGGAAGCTCCTCTTCCCACGCCAAACTCCCAGGGCTCTTCAGACCCCGCCTCCTCCTCCTTCCAGCCCTCCCTCCTCTCTCTCTCTGAGAGGTATCCATCAGGCATTAGCTCTAATTCGTTCTGCAGAAATACATGGAAAATTTAATAAGTGCTAGTATTGGGTCCAGAGCTAGAAATACAAAGATGAATAAAGGGTATTCCTGCCTTCAAAGAGCTTAAAGTCTAGTGGGGGGTTGGGTGAATAAATCATTACACAACAATGTAATGTATTCAAACAAGACTGTGCCAAGTCAGGGCAACTGGGTGGCTCAGTTGGTTAAGTGCCTGCCTTTCGCTCTGGTCATGATCCCAGGGTCCCGGGATCTAGTCCCCTGTCCAGCTCCCTGCTCAGCGAGGAGTCTGCTTCTCCCTCTACACTTCCCCCCTGCTCATGATCTCTCTCTCTCAATCTTTCTCTCTCTCTCTCAAATAAATAAATAAAATCTTTAAAAAAATAAAAATAAAAAGAATGTGCCAAGTGTTTTGAAAGTAGTAACTTAATGAGGTGGAACATAATCGAGCCTTCTAAGAATCTTGAAAAAAAAAAAAACAATTTGACCAGCAGAACATGAAGGAAGAGAAAAGCATTCTAGGGCAAGGGGTAGGCGAATATGTGAAGGTCAAAGGCATTCAGAGCTCCTTCCCTTGGAGACCTCTATGTGGTTGCATGTGAATGGTGTGGAGGCTACTGATTGTGTCCCTGTTTGGTAGTGGGGTGTGGGGGAGTGTCAAGATGAGCTAGAAATTTAAGCAAGAGCCAGATCACATAGGCCATGTTATACCACAAAGAGGGTCTGGCTTTTAGAGATATTAAAACTGAGGAGTGACACAATTATTTTGAATTTTAGAAAAATTGGTCTGACATTTCAAATGATGGACTGGAGCTTGGAAAATTGAGCTAAAACTGCTGGTCAGAGTCTATAGTATATTGCATCAAAATAAAAAGTTGCACACACCCACACATGACTCTTTTTTAGCAATATAGCAATACTTTAGGTGAGAAATGATAAGAGCCTGAATTAAGTCATGAACAGAGGAGATGGAGGGAATAGAATATTGAGATAATTAGGAGGTAGAATCTAAAGGGCTTGGCTACTGATTAGCCCAGTGGAGGGGTCAAGGCTAACCCTAAGATTTCTAGATTGGGTGGCTGGATGGGTGGTCAGTAACAGACTATGTTGAAATAGAGAAGAATGCCATAGAAGCAGATCTGATGAAGAAGAGAATGAGTAGCGTTGTACATGTTGAATTTGAGATGCCAGTGGAAGAGCCAAGCAGGAGACTTGAGGTATATGGGTATGGATCTCAGGTAGGAGCTGAAAAAACTCAATTTGGGAGTCCTCAGCACAAATGTTGAAGCAGAAGCAGTGGATAGACTGCAAGTAGACTATGCAGACGGAGCAGGAAGTGACACAAGGACATAAGTCGGCATGGGTTCCAACCCTAACCTCTTACCACTTATCATCCAGGATCTAGTCGGGAAGATAGAACCACTCTAGGTCTTCCAGACTGAGGGAATTTAATATAGAAAATTGGTTACAGCAGTATTAAAAGGGCAAGAAGTGCAAAAGGAAAAAGCATGTGTCTGGAGGCAAAATAGGAAAGAGGAATACCTAGAAATCAGAAGCTCCTATTGTTCCTGATATGGAATCCCTGCCTACAGCTGCTGTTGCCCTGGGACAGACACCATCATAGCTGGTTCTGGATCTGCTGAAAAGGTTCCAACTTCTTCAAGCCTGGATCACTGAGAAGGTGCTTTCTCTACCTGGGAGGCTGGAGTCCAGAATCACCCATTCTTGCTGCTGCCATATCTACCAGCAACTGCCACTCTGTTGGAAACTAAAGCAGGAAGCTTCTCGGTTTCTCTGCCTTCTTATCTCCTGCCAGTGCCTCCTACTGAGAGAATCTAACAGGAAGTCAACTGGCTAGGAAGCCTGGGAAGTGCATACATTACAGATGCCTAGGCCGAGCAGTCCAGAACACAGTATAGGAGGGCGAGTGGGGTACTGACACCAGAAAATAACCAGTACACAGACATGGACTAATTTGTAGGAATCTAGTGACACCAGGGGCATCCTGATGAATATGAGAGCTAAGAGAAGAACAAGGAAGAAGCAGATTCAGAGACGCAGAGGTGTTCTATAAAGAAGGACACGGTCAGCATTATAAAATGCTTCCCAGAAGTCAAGGAAGGAATAGAAGTGTCCTTAGATTTGGTAATTATGAAATGGTTGACAAATGTATTGAGAGCAGTTTCAGTGTTGTAGTGGGAGTTGACTCCAGATTGTGGTGGGCTAAGAAGCAAGTGGGAGGTGAGGAAGAAACTGTCACTGTATATGCTGGAAGTCTAATAGAGAAGAAAAAGAGAGAAAGACAGAAGGGGTGGGGGAAGAGGCAGTGAGAAACATCTAATGTGGCAATTAAGTAATCTTAGAAATTAATCTATGTGGATATGGTCCCTCAGTATTTCTCAGACTTTCAAAATCCATACTCCTTTTTGAAAAATAAATAACAGCAGCAATAATAGCCAAACCCAAAAAATAACCCCATGACCTCCTGGATATTCTGAAACACTAATGTGTGAACACACATGCGAGTGTGTGTGGTGGGGACAGGCAGAGTGCCAAGGCTGGGGTAGGGTTTGGAAATCATTGTGTTACATTCCAAAAAACAACATTCTCCCAATGTCCCACTCTTTGTGGACTAACCCATCAGCAGTTCCCGCAGTGGGAAGACTCAGGCCCTTGGGGGGAAGCAGAAAGGAAGTTTATGACATCACCAGGACTATAGGGGGAGACATAGAGCACACAGGCACCTGGAGTCTAAACCAGGGATGGGCAAACTTCTGTAAAGGACCAGATAGTAACCACTTTAGGCTTTGTGGGCCACTCATCTCTGTCTTCTCCACTCAGCTGAGGCCCAAAAACAGCCACAGGCAACATGTCAATGAAAGAGCATGGCTACACTGGTTTCCTCCCTGCTTTTCCTCCCACTTCCTGGGCATCACCTTCTCAGTCTGCTTCGTGGACCACTTCCTTTCAGTTACTCTTTAAATGGTGGTGTTCCCTGGAGTTTTGTTCTTACCCTTCTTTTTTACTTACAGACACTGAAGTGTAAATTTCGTATCATTTTTATGACATCATTCTTCTTTTGCTTTCCTTCCAACCATTTAAATACGTAACCATTTTTCTTAGTTCTCAAGTCACATAAAAGGTGGTGGGCTGGATTTTGCTCCATACCATAGTTTTCTGAACACCGTTCTCTGTGTGTGGTCAGAATTGGGATGGGGGACTCAAAATAAACCAAAGAAGTGCTCCAATCCCCCTTGGAGGTGGCAATGAGTTAATGAATACATTGTGGCCCAGATGGGACAGATTGTTTGGAAGGAGGTCTGAGGGGAAACAGGAGGAAGAAGACTGGGGGGTGGGAAGGCTAGGAACAGGTAGCAGACACGGCAACTATTCTGGGTGGGAGGAAAGAGACAAAAGGGTCCAAGTTCTCCACAGATTATGTGTGGACAAGATCAGGGTGGGCAGATATATAACCACCTATCCTCAAGACTCTGGCGAGGTGTAGTTGAAAAGAGCCTCAGGGGCCTTAGCAGCAAGGGTTGAGCCGCCTTTAATTATGCCTCACCTTTAAAGACCTCCAGCCTCCATCTTTCAAGTTGCACATTACTGGGAGAGACATTCTGACTGGCTCAGCTTGTATTAATGTGTATCTCTGGATCAACTCTTTTCTCTCCCAGTATAAATAGTAATGAGTTCAAACAGTTATGACTACCCTTCCCTCTACGCAATTCTTCCTGTCCGAACTCTCCAACAAGTTCTGTAACAAATCTCTCAAAAAGAGTGTCTAATTCATTTGGGGAAGTAGTAATTGTGCATGAGAGGAGCAAGGCAACCGGTTCTGTATCCCAGTAACTCACCGTTTATTTCGGTCATTAGATAGGAATGTCCCTGAAAATAATGCCTCCTGTAAATCCAGTAGGGCCATGGCTTTCTAACACGGCTCTCCCATCCCTTTCTAGTACTGCCCCATTTATTTTTCCTAGAAGGACAAATTTCCTGAAAAAGGTATGGGTTCCCATATTTCTACTTTTATACTTGCCGTTTAATCCATAACTCTCAACCATGAGACTGTTCACCAACATTTTTGTGTAGTTAAATCAAATGGGCTCTTTGCAACATTTGACACCGTTGACCACACCCTCCTTCCTAAAACGGCGTATTTTTTGGTATCCTGAATGGCACTCTCTCCTAGTCTTTCCTCCCACTTCTCTGGTGTCCTCTTCTCTGTCTTCTTTGTGGACTCCTTTCTTAAGAGTTGGTGTTCCCTGGAGTTTTGTCCTCAATCTTTTCTCTTCTTACACTACATTTGTCCTGGATGGCATGCCTTCAGCTGCCACCTATTTGCTGATGTCTTCCAAATTTACCCCTTGAGCTCAGATCTCGCCCTGAGTTCCATACCACCGAGATACCCAACTGCCTTTAGGCCTCTCCACTTGACCTCCACAGCAGTTCTCAAACTGTATTCTCCACAAAAATATCCCTCAAGAAATTTTTTCAAATGTAAATTTGATAGTAGCAATGTTCTATTTTTAAATTTATTTCCTCACAGAGGTAATAAGATACCAAATACATTTACATAATAATTTTATTATGTAACCATTCATTATATTGAATAAAGTTCTTTGAGATGTAGGCAGTAGAAACCAATTCTGGCTAACTTAACTTTTAAAATGGCCATTTACTGGAAGGATACTGAGCTAGTTCATGAAACCAAAGGAAGAGTAGAATAAGCTAGCCTCAGGAAGGGGAGCCTCAGGGGCCTTAGCAGCAAGGGTTGAGCCGCCGTTAATTATGCCTCACCTTTAAAGACCTCCAGTCTCCATCTTTCAAGTTGCACATTACTGGGAGAGACATTCTGACTGGCTCAGCTTGTATTAATGTGTATCTCTGGATCAATTAGCTGTGGCCAGGCACAATATCACCCCTACGTATCAGAGTTATTTCCAGAGAGGGGAGAATCATCATGAAACAAAACCACCCCAATACAGCTATCTTCAGCATATGGCATCCCGGACAACTGCATGAGATCATCTGAGACATAAGCATGAGGTTAAATCTGTGTATTAAGGCTCAGGCAGCATTTCCCTACTAACTGCCTGGGTGATATATGTCTTCTACTTGATGATCTCTGGTCTGTCACAAATCTTGCCACAAATTCAAAACATACTCATAATATGATTCAATGTTGATTTATTAATAATAAAAATATTTACATTCCACTAACTGACTTCCTTTGGATCTATGATTAAAAGAAGTTTTATTTTATTTTTTAAAGATTTTATTTATTTAGGGCGCCTGGGTGGCTCAGTCGTTAAGCGTCTGCCTTCGGCTCAGGTCATGATCCCAGGGTCCTGGGATCGAGTCCCACATCGGGCTCCCTGCTCAGCGGGAAGCCTGCTTCTCCCTCTCCCACTCCCCCTGCTTGTGTTCCTGCTCTCGCTGTCTCTCTCTCTGTCAAATAAATAAAATCTTTAAAAAAAAAAAAGATTTTATTTGTTTATTTGACAGAGAGAGACACAGTGAGAGAGGGAACACAAGCAAGGGGAGCGGCAGAGGGAGGGGGAGAAGCAGGCTTCCCGCGGAGCAGGGAGCCTGACGCAGGGCTCCATCCCAGGCCCCTGGGATCATGACCTGAGGCAGACACTTAACCATCTGAGCCACCCAGGAGCCCCAAAAGAAGTTTTATTTTAAATTTTACTATGAAAAATTTCAAACAGGGGTGCCTGGGTGGCTCAGTCAGTTAAGCTCCTACTCTTGATTTCAGCTTAGGTCATGATCTCAGTGTCATGGGATGGAGGCCCATGTCAGGCTCTGAGCTCATCATGGAGTCTGCTTGTCCCTCTCCCCCTGCTCCTCCCCCCACTGTCCCTCTCTCTCTCTCTCTCTCTAAAATAAATAAATAAAATATTTTTTAAAAATTTCAAACATACATAGAAGAATCTAGCAAATTCGCATTGTACTCTCATGAGTTTCAATACTTTTCAATCTTCTAAAACTCTTCCATTTTTGTTTCATCTATTCTGTTCCATATCCTTTTTTTTTTTTTCTGGGCTATTTTATACAAATTCTGTCATTATATTTCCAAGATAATAACTTTTCTTTTAATATAATACAATATTATCACCACAACCAACAAAATTAAAAACAATTGTTTAACTTCATTTAAACCAACCTGTGTTCATTTTCCCCCAATTATCTAAAAAATGTAAGTTTTTTTTTCTTTTAAAGGTTTTATTTACTCATTTGACAGAGAGAAAGGGAACACAAGCAGGGGGAGTGGGAGAGGGAGAAGCAGGCTTCCTGCTGAGCAGGGAGCCCGATGCGGGGCTCGATCCCAGGACCCTGGGATCATGACCTGAGCTGAAGGCAGACACTTAACCACTGAGCAACCCAGAAATGTAAGTTTTAAATGAAAAGCAGTATCTTATGGTTTCCAAACTGCGGTCATTTCAAAAGTATTGGTGAGTTTTCTTTTCTTTTAAGGATTTTATTTATTCATTTGAGAGAGAGAGAATGAGGGAGTGGAGGGGAGAGGCAGAGGGAGAGGAAGAAGCAGACTCCCCACTGAGCAGGGAGCCCCAATGCAGGGCTTGATCCCAGGATCTGGAGATCATGACCTGAGCCAAGGCAGATGCTTAACCATCTGAGCCACCCAGGTGCCCCAGTGAGTTTTCTATTTTACATTATGTCGCATAAACCTCTGTTGATGGTTCAACAATGAATTCTAATAAGAAAATTAAGTTTAGCAATTACTATCTTGAATGCACCTCTGTCTCAAAATTTACAAAACTAAACTCATCACCCTCCCTTCCCAACAAGTTCTAACTCCTATATTCAAGACCTCAGCTAGTAACTTGACTGTCGAATCAGTCATCTGAGCTACAAATCTATGAGTCAACCTTGACAACTTCATCTTCCTCAAACCTTCCCACCCAATTGTTTTCCAACTTCTATCAATTCTACCTCGTTAATATCTCTTGCATCTGTCCTCTCTTTTCTTCCCATTCCCACTGGTTCAAGCCTTCATTGATTTGCTTGCATTTTCCTGGATTACTACAACTTTCTTATTCTTTTTTTTTTTTAAAGATTTTATTTATTTATTTGAGAGAGAGAGCACGCAAGAGAGAGCATGAGCACAGGGGAGGGGCGGGGGCAGAGGGTGAAGCCAACTCCCCGCTGAGCCAGGAGCCCAACGCAGGCAGGACCCTGTGATCATGACCTAAGCCAAAGACAAACGCTTAACCGACTGAGCCACCCAGGTGCCCCATACAATTTTCTTATTCTTGATCTGTCTCCGGCTTTATTTTCTAATACTGTCAGAGGAATTTTTTTATTATGCATATTTGATCACATCATACTTTTGTATAAAAGCCCCCAACGATTGTCTGTAATCTGCTTTCCTTCGTATGATCCTTAACAACCTGAATCCCATTTAACCTACTTCTATATGTTCTTTGAGATGAAATCTCATCTCCCTCAGGAAGCCTTGGAACCTGGAACAGAGATTAGTAGCCTCTTCTGTATGCTTCCACTGCACCCTGTGCCTGCCATTTCCATCATTTTTCTTGTATTACTCGATTTATATATGTGCTTCATAGTCACCTCATCCTCACTGCAGGATCCTTAAGGAACCATGCCCTAGTCTCTCTTTTTTACTTTCTTAGCATCCACCAAGAAGGCCCACCAACAGTGGCTACTCACTGGATGAGTGTGCTGTTACTGAAGATGTTGAAACCGACACTGAAGAGCCTTCAAGCATTAGATGAATGATGGATAATCCCATCTAACACAGACACTTCAACAGTAGGTCTTACAGGCACGCGTATGGGCTACTCTGCAAATACTTTCATCGCCCCTGCCTTCCCTGTGTGACCCACCCTCTTTCCACTCCATTCTAGGTCCTTCCCAAGCTCTTTGCCAACTGCCACTTTCTTCCTACTCCCTTCCACCTCCTATTTCAGAGAGCAAAGCTAGTCATCCACCTCCCATTTACCCTCATTCCTGTCTTAATATATCTCTTCACATCCATGTTCATTCTTTCTTTTGGCTACCTTATTAGCATGTAGCAATTCTGTCAACTACAAGGTTGGAATTTTTTATTCCATATATAAACAAGAAAACTGTGGCTCAAAGAGGTCGGTTTGTTTGTTTGTTTATTTATTTATTTGGCAAATATGTGTTGACCACCCTGTATGTGCCTGGCAGGATGCTGAACACCAGACATCTGTTATCATCAAACTTATAATCCAGTGAAAATAGAGACATTAAACAAGTATACAAACAAACCTATAAAAGCAAATTGTAAAAGGTACTATGAAGAAAAAGCACTGAGATCAGTAAGATCAACTGGAGTGGGGAACCTAGTGATGGTGAGATAGGATCTGAAGGGTGAGTAGGAGTTAGGATGAGCAGAAAGAATGCTCCTGTGGAGGGAACAGCATGCGTAAGCCACTAAGACAGGCAAAAGACTGGCTCCTTCAAGGAAGTGAAAGAAGATCAGCGTGGCTGGAGCATAATCAGCGAGTAGAAGAGAGCAGATGAGGCCAGAGGTAGGCAGAAGCAAGACCACATGGGATCTTATGGACGGGGAGGCTTGGGCCCTCTTCTAAGCGTAGTCTTGAGACTGTGACTACTTTATTCCTTTTCGTCTCACGTGTAGATGCATGCTAAGATTCCTAGCTGACCTACCTCCAGTCTCCCCAAAGGCAATCCATGGTGCACACTGTTGCCAAATATATCTCCCTATAAAGGTAGCTCTCACTTCCCCTCTCAGAAAACTTAAATAGCTCCCTTCTTTCTATTATATTCAGTCTGGATTACTTGGCCTGGGTTTTCAGTTTCCCTAGACTCTGTATTCTAACCCCAGATTACAGAAACTGTTCTCCAACATCAGTCATGACCCCCAATTACCAACCCGTGAGTTTTCCCCCTTTGTTCCCTTATACCTGTCTGCAGAATCCCACTTCCTCATTGAATCAGAACAAGGTTCTTAACCTGCAGTTCACATGCCACAAAATTCAGGGGTCTATGAACTTGGATGGAATTTTTTTTTAAGATTTTTATTTATTTATTTGACAGAGAGAGACAGTGAGAGAGGGAACCCAAGCAGGGGGAGTGGGAGAGGGAGAAGCAGGCTCTCCACCAAGCAGGGAGCCTGATGTGGAGCTCGATCCCAGGACCCTGGGATCATGACCTGAGCCGAAGGCAGACGTTAACGACTGAGCCACTCAGGCCCCCCTTGATGGAATTTTTTTAAGTCACTTTTATTTTCAATAACATCTAACTGAAATTTAATCTTAGGAAAGGTAGCAAATAAATCTTTGTAGTACTAGCAGTACCTGTAACGTTGTCATCAATAGAAATAATCAATTAATATTTTCATATCACATACAGACATCTCAAAATGTCTCTATAATTAATGAGTTGTTAGACCTGTCAATAAGTCATTTTATTTGTTACTTAAGAACTACATATATTACATTAATATGGAAGCACATATTACTGGGTCATCACACATTTCTTTAAACATTCTGATAATTGTTTATTTCATTTATGCATTTTCAAATGGTATTGTCAGACAAGGTCCTAAGGCTCCACCAGACTGCCAAAGAAGTCCATGGCATTAGTCATTTATTCAACAAACATGAAGTCCTCACTGGGGCCCTCACTTGTTCTGTCATCTTCATATTTTGTCATTTTGCTTTTCCTTCTTGTTTGATGCTCTTCCAGTGGTTCCACTTCCTATTCTGTTCCCTGTATGAGGATCTAACCCAAAGCTCAATCCTTGACTCATAACTAAATTGTTTTATACTTCCTCCCTTATAAATCTCACCCACCTGCATGACTAATTCAAACACCAATTCAAAGAGGACTCCCAAATCTACCTCTCCTAATCTTTTTTTCTCCAACTTCAGTCCTAGATTTTAAACTACCTGCTGTGTCTAGCAACCAGAAAAACAGACCATTCATGGGTAGACTGCCTGGGTTCACCTCCCAGTTCGGATCACTTACTAAAATTTGACCACAAGTAAATTATTTAACATCCGTTGCTTCAGTTGCTTCATTTGAAAAATGGGGGTGATAATAATAGTATCTACTTTATAAGGTTATGCGAGTTAAAAAAGTTAGTACAGGGCGCCTGGGTGGCTCAGTTGGTTAAGCGACTTCCTTCGGCTCAGGTCATGATCCTGGAGTTCCAGGATAGAGTTCCGCATCGGGCTCCCTGCTCGGCAGGGAGTCTGCTTCTCCCTCTGACCTTCCCCCCCTCATGTGCTCTCTCTCTCTCTCATTCTCTCTCTCAAATAAATAAATAAAATCTTAAAAAAAAAAGTTCATGTAAAGCACTGGGGCACCTGGGTGGCTCAGCTGGTTAAGCTTTGGACTCTTGGTTTCGGTTCAGGTCATGATCTCAGGGTCGTGAGATCGAGCCCTCCATCAGGCTCCACACTCAGCATGGAGCCTGCTTGGAATTCCCTGTCTTCCTCTCCCTCTACCCTTCCCCCTGCTCAAGCACTCTAAATAAATAAATAAATAAATAAATAAATAAATAAATAAATAAATAAATAAATTTTTAAAAAGAAAAAAATACATGTGAAGTACTTATAACAGGGCCTAACACATTCCAAGTACCCAATAAATGTGGGCTATCACTGGTCTCATCTCCTTTCAAGCCCTGACATTTGTATCTGGTGTTTATTAAGAGGTATAGTGCTAGCTACTGGGAATATGAAGATAGGGTTCTTAGCCAACGACATAACATTGATCAAGTCATTTCTCAAGTGACTCCCCACCTGGTCCAAACTTAATGGCACTGGAAATCTTTTACAGCACTGCCTCAGATAAATTTATCTTCTAGTCTTCTCTCCTCCTGTCTTACCTCTTATAGCTTATATTCTATTCTGGCCAGATTGGACTGCACTGCTTTCTAGAACATGGTCTGTGCTGTTCTGCTTCTGTCTTTCCTCACACCATTCCAATCTCAATTATGTACTTGACAGCAATGATTATGACTTACAATGATTATTTCCCCAATACTACGAATGATGCCCCATAAACATACACATTACAATTTCATCTAAGTCACATATTTAAGAATCAATTTCCTTCAACATTTGTTCACTTTGTGAGCACCTCACATTGGCCAGTTACTGTGCCAAGAGCTGTGGATACTTTTTTTTTTTAAAGATTTTATTTATTTATTTGAGAGATAGAGAGCACGAGAGGGAAGAGGGTCAGAGGGAGAAGCAGACTCCCTGCTGAGCAGGGAGCCTGATGCAGGACTCGATCCCGGGACTCCAGGATCATGACCTGAGCCGAAGGCAGTTGCTTAACCAACTGAGCCACCCAGGTGCCCTGTGGATACTTTATTTTAAAAAGAATACAATATGACCCTGTTCTCAAGATCAAAGTCTAGTAAGGGAAAGAAACATGTAATCACATAAATGCCATTCACTATGAAAGGTGTAATCATAAGAGGAAGGGACACCAAGGAATGAGCAGTCAGCTCAATTTGGGAGGCAAGAGTAGGCTTTTTAGATGATGGATCTGGGGCTTAGATGTATTGGAGAAAAGCTTATCCCGTGTAAAAGAACAGTATGTGTAAAATACAGAGGCATAAACCAAAATGGTCTGGGGAACAGTTCATTATGGCTGGAGTATAGGGCCCAAGGGGAAGTGGCTAGACACAAAACTGGTGAATCAGACAGGACTTTCTGGTAAGCATAGGTATTTGGACTTTATCACACAGGCAATGAGGAATTAATACAGGGTTTAAACAGTAGCACATGGCCAGAGCTGCATTTTGGAAAGCTCACTCCTGGCACTATTGTGGCAGAGGCAGAGAAGAAAATCTAAAGCAGTACTGTTCAATAGAACTTTCTGCAATAACAGAAATGTTCTATCATTCCTGCTGTCCATTATGATAGCCACTAGCCACATGTGGCTAATGAGTACTTGAAATGTGACTAGCGCAGCTGAGGAACTGAGGAATTTAGTGTTAATTTAAATAGCAACATGTGCCTAGTGGCCACTGTATTGGACAGTACAGCTTTAGAGATAGGGAGATGAGTTAGGAAGCTGTTGATGTAGCTCAGATGACAGGACTATGACAGAATGTGATTCAGTAAATACTTTAGAGGCAAAATGGTAAGTCTTGTGGATATAATGGTGGGGGGGGAAGAAATTGAGAATGGGCTCCCAGATTCCAGGCTTTATGACTGAATAGCTGCAATTAGCCAGGTTGATACAGAAGCAAATCTAGCTTGCACAGATTGCATCAATTTTGAACTTGAAGTGCCTAAGGGTTATCCAAACAGTAATATTTAGTAGCAAGTTTAGCTCAGGAGAGTCTTCTGAACTCTCTGTAAAGATACACATTTGAGAGGCTTGGAGCCATTGGGTAAGATTACTTAGATAAGATGAACAGAACTAGAAGCAAACTGAGGCAAAACCCTGGCAAACATTAACCTATTGGAAGAGGCTAAAGAAGAGTCCATGAAGGAGATTAGAGAGGAACAGTTGGACAAGTAAAAGAAACAGGTGAGACTGGCCACAGAAATCATGGGTGTAGAGAATTTCAGGAAGTGTGACCAAATATCAAATGTTTCAGAGGTCAAGGTGAGAACTGAAAAGTTCATCCTGACTTTGCCAATTAGGAGGTCCTTGGTGACATCTGCCAGAACAGTTTCCAATAATGGAAGAAGTGGGCTGAAGAGTGGGAATGGGGCTGAGAGAGGAAAATTCAGGTACTTTCAGGTCTTGATTCTGCAGGGTAGCTCAGAGGTAAATAGAGTCTACAAGTGGACAGTTATTGGTAAGGTTTTCTTTCCCCTTTTTTTGAGGCTGGCAAACCAGTAGAGGAAAGAAGTTAAAAATGCCAATTGGAACGAAATGGAGGATAGCTTTAGAGTTATAGATAAGGTTGACCAGGTCTAAAGAAAAGGAATTTCCTTAAACCGAACAGAGGACTTCCCGTACAATACTTAAGGATTACAGACAAGGCCCAGTTCATAGGAGAGAGACGGAAAATCGCGAGTTCTCCCGCAGGTTGGCTCTTCTGTTCTGCTCTATTGGTGGGGAATAAGGGTTACGGACTAGAGTGAAGATTTGAACCCATACACTGAGGGTCAAGGGAGAGATTACTGGCAAGTAAACAAGTAAATGGTTTGCTTTAGGTGGCAAAAGAATCACCATAATATCCTTAGGTTTTCATGGGATTTATTCAACATTGAGACAATAGAAGGCAAAGCCTTAGGAAAAAGTAGGAGTTTTAACTGAAATGGTAGAGCATGAGTTCAGTAAAAAAGTGAAAGTGACCAGAAGGCTGGTAAGTTTTGGGGAAGGCAAGGAGTCGAGGCTGAGAGGCCTCGGTGAAGCGACGAAGTCTGGGTAGGTTCAGGAGAAATAAAGAGGCTGTAAAGCTGGCTAAGACAAAGATGCCGAACAAAACGCCCACATCGGCAGTCCGCAGCTCATTTCCCGCTGGAGGCACCAAGGTGATAAACTCCCTTTCGCCTGGTCAAACTACGTTAGGCCCGGGGAACGACCCCACCCTGCAAGCCCTCACATCTCCGGGTCCAGGCCCCACGCTCCTTCACTGCCAACAACTTGGTGGGGCGCGTTTCCGCCGGACTGTCCAGGACGAACTAAGCGGCACTCTACACCTGAATGAAGAGAACTAAACCAGGCCGCCCCGGGGCGCCCGGCACAGCGGCTGGTACTAAGGGAGGTGCCGCTAAGGCAAGAGATCTGCGCGCCGCGCCCGCTTCCGTCCCACCCACTGCGCGCGCTCCCAGGACTGGCGAGGGAGCGGCGGTGCCTGCAGACGCATGCGCTCTGCTGCTCTCCCCGCGGGCTCCGGCGCTCCTTTCCCCTCCCCCAACTGATCGCACCCTTGCGCTTGCGCAGTGTACGTTCTTGGGCAGCGGCAGCCATGCTGAACCCGTACGGAGAGGCTAGTGGGGGGGACAGGGTCGACGACAGCGGGATAGGAAGCCGGGGATATGGAGAAGCAGCGGCATTAGAGCGCCCTGGGTCTCTGGAGATAGGCCAGGGCCATGCGCTCTCCTTGGCCGCTTGCACGACCCCCAGAAACCTTCGGAAACCTGGTCCTCGTGGAGGGGGGAGGGGGCGGCTGGCACGTGACCCGGGTCAGCCAATCTGGGTGTTGCTGACGTGGCGGCGCGGCCCCGACGATCTCCCCACCCCCCCAGCTCGCTCGGGAAGGGAGGGGCTGGGGGTTACGCCCCCTCCCCCAACACAGCTTCAGTTTCCCGGGGGGGTGACACCCCGGATTACATCCTCTTCCCCCCTCCCCCCTCACCAAGCCGAGGGGAACGTTGGCTACCCCCCCGGGAAGATTCCAGGTTCCAGGTGAGAAGGGGCCCTTTGGGGGGGCGGGGATGTTGCTAGTCATTTGAATGCTTAACCAATGGTGGGGAGTCCGGGGGGGGCGAAATTCTTGGGGTTCAGAGAAGAACCTGAGGGTGGGAGGGTTTGTCCTTCAAACAGTTTACAGCCAATGGGAGCGTGGAGGGGGGGCGAGCGGGAGAGGGCCCCTCAGATGGGGGAGGGGAATGGCCAACCTCATGCCTCCATACCAATTGGAGGGCAAAGGGGCGTGGGGGCGGTGTGTCCCCCATTCCATTCGTCCCCTGGGGGTAGAGGAGTCCGGAGCCAGGTGAGGTTTCCTTTTTGGCGGCCGGAGGGAGGGGTGACCCAGTGGGCTGAGGAGTGGGAGTGGTGTTTGTATTTCCTACTCTTGGATGTGAGTGGGCAACCCAGGTTGTGAACTGAGATTGTTCCCGGGCGCCCACTCCCTTTCTCCCCAGAGACTCTGGAAGGAGCATTTCTGTGCTTTTGTGTCAGCGGTAGGAAGCTCGCAGTCATCACATGGCATGCTGGAGGTTACGCTTCGAATCGCTTATCGAATTTGTGTGCATTCACGTGGACACGGCCTGTGGAGCCTTCTGTACAAACCTTCGTTGCCTCGGTGGGGGTCTTAGCATGTGTTTCCCCAGGCTGGGGAGGGCTTACAGGGTGAAAGCTTGGGGTTCGCTTGGGAGCAGAAACCAAGCCCAAGGTGGGTGCTGGGAGGGCTGTAGAAAGCGTGGTCTGAGACAGGAGGGAGTGAGGCTTAGGACCTGGAATGATTTCACAGCTCACAGGGTTTCGGGTTTCTCCAGGGTGGCGTCTTTTGCCTTCTTCATCCCCTCCCCCATTCCTGAACAGTTCTCTCCTTGTGTCCTGCGGGGGAGGGAACGGAAAGGAGGGAAGAGTTACTTTCCCAAATTCCTGACTAGCTGTTAGCCTCCCCTGTGACTCATGTGGGGGAAGGGAGGTTTGGGAGGGAGTAGGGAGCAGTGATTTTCCGGAATGCAGGAAAGTAAGCCAGAGTAAGGTCTGGCTGCCCTTTCGCTTTCGAATACCCAGCATTTTCGCGACCTCCTAAATTTTTCTTCCTGGCCGGCCCCCTAATGGGCCTCTGCAAACTTGCGAGGCCTCGGGCGGAGAACTGCCGATTTAGGAGGCTGGGCCACTAGGGGGAGGGGATGGGGGGAGGGGAGAAGGCCTTAGCAAAGTTGCTGTGTCATTGCCCGCCCTGCTGCAGCCACCCGCGCCAGCCAGCATGTACTTTTGGGGCCGAAGCCTGATCCCTGCGTGGGGGAGGGCGGTAGTAACAGGGGAAGAGGCTTCCTTCCCGGTGTGCACTTCCCCCCGCAGGGTTTGCCCGACTCGGGTGGTCGAGAAGACGTGAGATTGGCGGCCATTTTAGACGCAGTAACCGAGGTTAGGGCTCAAGAGCTACTACGAAAGGAGGGAGGGTGAGGTGGTTGGAGCGCTAGGACCTAGGCCCTCACGAGCCTTTCGGGCGGGGGGGGGGGGCTCTTACGTTCGTTGATTTACATTAATTTCCTTTCTCAGATATGCAGTCTGTTTTCTGTCTTGGTATCCAGAGAAGGGGAGATGGAGAGGGAGACCTCCCGCTAAAGCCCAGGTTGGGGATAATTCTTTTACTCTCCCATCAGGGGACGAGGGGCGGGGTGGGGCGTGGGCCCAGAGATGCCTTGAAAGATCCTGGCCTTGTTGTATTCTGTGTCTTTACTCATACATAGTCTAATCCTACTCAGGTAACAAGATTGTGGGGAAGACTTAGTAGGTTGGGGGAGGGGGCGAGACTGAGCTCCCAAAATGGCTCCTGCCCCTCCTCGGAGGCGGACGGCCCGGGGGGAGGGGAGGAGGGGAGAGAAGGAGGGGGAGGGCTAGTCTGAGCTGCAGCCGCCGCCTCCTCCGCTCGCCCTCCTCCCTGGCGCTGACCGATGGACCAGCCGCTCCGTGGGGAGGACTCCGGACCCTGGTGGGGGGATGGGGGGGCTCTGTCGCCCCCGTGGCGGGGGGACCCTAAGAGGGGCGTTCAGGCCTGCCCTCGGGGTGGGGGAGGGCCAGGAGCTTGGGGAAAGGTCTGAGCTTGCCAGGAGGGGGAGGGTGTTCACCCTGATTCGCCCCTCGCAGGACTTGTTTTTTCCGCTTTGAGCCAGACACCGGAATGCAGTTTGGGGAGGAGATGGGTTTCATTTTATAGAGAATATGGGTATGTTTGGAGATTTTGCTCCCACTTTAGGGCTGCCGGGATTTTGTCGACCAGGCAGATACTTTATAGGTAACTGAAGGTATGAGCAGGGAAGGATCGCAGAGGTGCTTGGGTGCAAGTTTTGGGAACGTATCCTAGATTTGGTTTGTCTTACTGGTAAGCCTTTGGGAGGGCACTGACTCTGAGTTTTGCCTTTGTATTCCGATTATTTGACCTGGGGAAAGACGGGAAGGATTTTAAGATTGCGACAAGCCTGTATTTTTGATTATGGAGTATGGGAACGTTACATCCCTCCATGGCTACGTTCGAGAGCCTTTAGTTATCTGCCAGAGTAACAGGCCGCGGCTTCTAAGATGGCGTCTTCTTCCTCATTTCAGATTCTTCACTGCAGCGGCCTCTCTGCCGAGAACAACAACCCGCCAGGCGTCCTGCGGCCACACCCTGGCGGGCCCAGGCTGGCTACGCCCACGCGGCCCCCTCCTGTCCTGTCGGTGTGGCCAATGGAGGAGCTACGAATGGCACGACCTGCCAGAGCTTGGCAGTCGCCGGTCGCACCGGTCTTGGACGTCTGGGAAGACTTTGTTGGAAGGGGAGGCGGGGAGAGGGTGCTGCACCCATGCCAACCTCTCTCTTTCCCTGGAGTCGCCGAACCACAGCGCAGCCAATTGGCTCAGAGATGTGGCGGGTTGCCGGTTCCCTATGGGTCTATGCGGCACTCTTCTGCCTAGTGACTGACACCTTGGAAATGAAGCTTATGACGTCATCGCTCCAGCCAACCAATAGAAAACGCTCCCGCGGAGAGCTGTTCCTCCCCTTTCGACTCTGCTTCTTCACGCGCGTGAGCGAGCGTGCGCGCGCGGAGGGGGTGGGGGAAATCTCGAGCACGGTGGCGCGCATGAGCGGCGAGGCTCCTCCTCCCTGCCTATATATAAAGGGCTGGCGCGGGGCTCGGCGGCGCCATTTCGCGCTGGAGTGGAGCAGCCTCTAGAACGAGCTGGAGGATTCTGCCTACTGATTAGAGAGCCTTCGAGTCGTCGGGGGCCGCCATTGCAATCCACGTCCATCCGTTTGGAAATGGCCTTCGTCTCGGCCTATGACCGGTCCCGGCGGACAGTACAGACCCCATAGAAGCCCCCGACGCTCCCCTTTTTCGGGCCCCGCCCAATTCTCGGAGTCTGTCCACCCCCTCTACTCCGCCCTCAAGAGGATTTCAAAGATGGAGGCGGCGGCTCCCTAAACCACTTTTCGTGTTCATCCGCCTCCATCCGAGATCGAAACGGGACCTCGTCCGCTGCGGGCAGTCCCAGCAGGAAGAGGGGATCCTTGCAGATCAACAGCGGGCAGTATTGACGACGGCGTTCGGGATTGGGGGCCGTCCTAGTGTTTGAGGAGTCCGTCCCCCCTCGCTCGCCCGCCTGTGCTGAGGCCGCCGCCATTTTCTCGCTGTCCGCCTCCCGCGGAGCGCGCCAAGCTGCTGGGAACCCTCCGAGAAGCCGCGGAGAAGATTGCGTTCGTGCCGGCCCGGCGGGGGTGTTGTCGCCTGGAGGGCCAAGGGCAGCGGCCCTCCACCCCTCCCCGACTCCCCGGGTTATGCTGGACCGGGAGGTAAGGGGAACCGAGGCCACCCGGACTTTCCGCGGCTGAGGGCAGCGCCGGTTCCCCGTGGTCAAGATGCTGCAAAACGTGACTCCGCACAGCAAGTAAGTCCCCGCGATCCGCGTGTGGGAAGGAGACGTTGGGGGGCTATGGCACAGGGATGTGGGGCGTCGGGTTCGGAGGGAGGACAGAATCGACTCGGGCGCGTTGCTGTTCTGCGACGCGACTGTTGGCTCTCGGGGGCTCGCGGAGGGGGTTGGGTGACGGTTTTGGAACGGTGGTAGAGGGCTACATAACTGCGTATGGAGGGAGTACAGGTTGTCAATTTATGCGTTGCTTTTCCCGCCGTGGTCCAGTCTTAATCTAGTTGGACAGAGCTGGGTTGGCGGCGGAGTGTAATGGGAAAAGACGACATTGAGTGGGTAGCCGGTCCTGCGGGTGGTGGGTCTGGTGTCTAGCAGCGGTCTGTCATAGGTCTTTTAGGGTGTTTCGTGGCCCCATCTAGCACCTTGTAGTGTTGCCATGGTGATAGAGCCTCAGACTGGCTACGGAGATTCCCAGAGTAGGGTAGAGGGATTACTTTTAGCCCGTGGGTTCGTGTGTCCAGCCTAGGTCGTTAAATCTTTGCATGTCTTTCAATGACAGAATCAGTTTTGTGCTGGCTTTGCGTGCGTTTTGTTTGGAGGGTGGTTTTTGATACCTTTGAGAGTTTCATTCTGGGCAGGAGGGTGGAGTTAGGGATTTTTAGTCCAGCTCTGCGGATGTAAACAATGAGATCTCCGTATAGTGTCTGTAGTTTTAGGCCCTGGAAACACCTGGTCCTGAGGAGTACCAGAGAGAATATAAGTTTGAACCAGTTTGGGCCATTGATTTTAAGAGTCTGGTGCTAGAGTGAGAGCTGTTAATATTTTTTTGGCGGGGTCGAGGGTGTTCTATCACTATTCGGCTGGAACTTGCTGACCTTGAGGTGGGGACTGGGCCGGCTTTATTTTTGAGTCCTTGGGAGGAAGGAGACGAATTCGAATAATTTCTGGGGTCTGGCGTCTGTGTTGTTCCTGGCGGTGAAGTCAGACAAATGCCCCTTGTCTAAAAATTTTTTTAAGTTGGTAAGGTTTTCCGTTAGATTTCTGATTCATTCTTTACTTTAAATTAAGCAGAGTTTGTGGGGAAGGTGGTGGTGTGTTCTCTTGTGCCCAGGGTTTTTAGGTGTATCATCAGCATCTTATGAAATTTGCTCCCTTATTTTGTTCCGTTTCTCTTTTCGCCGGCTTTCCTCCAGGCTCAACCACCATGGCAACCACCTGGCCCCTAGTGGGGAAGAAGCTTGGGGCTTGAGCTTCTCTACTCCATCCATTTTGCTTAAGTTCCATCCTGTAAAGCTTGTGGTTTTCAGATGCTACGCTGCTATGCCTTAGGAGAAACTATCCTGGGACTTTCTTTTTAAAGGGAACTACAGATGATAGAGCTTATAGAGTCCAGAAGGTGGGATCTGGACAGGTGTACTAAAAACAAGGAAACAAAAAGTGGGAGGGGGGCAAGAACAAAAGCTCCACAAATTGTGTGGATATTGGTTAACTTACAAGCTTGATTGTTGCTTAATAACTTCCAAGTGTGGATTTATGGGTACGTAGTGTGAGTGGCAGTACTGACTTTCATGAAATTACCACGTCTAATTATGTTTCCCATTTCACAGGCTCCCTGGGGAGGGGAATGCAGGGTTACTGGGGCTGGGCCCAGAGGCAGCAGCGCCAGGGAAAAGGATTCGAAAGCCCTCTCTGTTGTATGAGGGATTTGAGAGCCCCACAATGGCTTCAGTGCCAGCTTTACAACTGACCCCTGCCAATCCACCACCCCCGGAGGTGTCCAATCCCAAAAAGCCAGGACGGGTTACCAACCAGCTGCAATACCTGCACAAGGTGGTGATGAAGGCTCTGTGGAAACATCAGTTTGCGTGGCCCTTCAGGCAGCCTGTGGATGCCGTCAAACTGGGTCTGCCGGTGAGTAGGGATATTGGAGTGGGGAGGTATTGGGAATGGAAAAAGAATGTGCGTGAGTGGAGGTGGGCTGCTTAGTATAGGTGCTGCGGCCCCTAGGGACTTCCCATCCCTCCCCTATAGGGCAGATAGCCACCACATTTCTGGAATCTTGGTCCTTTGTGATTATTGATCCAACCGCTTGCTATCTTGGCATCTCTCATTGTGCCCTCCATGTGTCCTTCCTTAACTTTTGTGCCCTGGCTCCATTTTACAGATTCCCACCCCAGGTTGGGAGAGGACCACGGTGGCCAAAATTCTTAGCTTCTTCCTCTCCCTCATGCAGCCCATGGATAGCCAGCCCCAGAGGTAATGTTACAGGATGGGAAACCTTCAGAGTGGGTGGGAGGTGGGTGGTTAGAGAACGGCACTAGGGGCCTCCCAACGGGTGTTAAGAATCCCATTCCTTTTTTTTTTTTTTTTTTTTTTTTTTTGTCTTTAGTTTAATTGGGGCCGCAGTGTAGGGGACTACATACTCTGGTGTGTAGGGGGTGTGTATGTGCGTGTGTTTGCTGGGGTCAGTAGTTTAGGAAAATTGGCATTTATTTTTCAGTGGCTCTGATCCTAGTGTTTTTTTCTTTAGGACTATCACAAGATTATAAAACAGCCTATGGACATGGGTACTATTAAGAGGAGATTGGAAAACAACTATTATTGGGCTGCCTCAGAGTGTATGCAGGATTTCAACACTATGTTCACCAATTGTTATATCTACAACAAGGTAAGTTTTTTTAATACGTGTTTATTAGATGGAGAAAGACTGCTGTTATTGCTAGATATTTTGTTGGTATGATGTTTGAAGGTGTTCTCAAAGTGGGTAGGATCCAGAAAATCTGAGCTCCAAAGGATACCACTCACAGTGATGTGGCTTCAGAGATCTGGAGTTAAAGGTTATTTAAGTAGAACGTTTACGTAGTTGGGGATGGTGGCCCTGTTTCTCAAGAGAAATCTCTAGAGGGCTGAGTAGATCAGAATGTATTCTCCTTGACAGTCTCATTCCCTTACTTTTGAACTTTTTTCGTTACTGCATTTTGAGGGACAGTTAAGGTAGGACATGGAAATAAGTGGCCCAGTGTAGGTAATTTTCAGTACTTGATGACAAAGTTGTCTGAGGGGCTGTGGTGATATTTGGGGCTAGGAATTCCTCAGAAAAATGGTTTGTCTTTTATTAACTGGCATTTGAATCTTTTTGTTTGTGTTTTGTGTAGCCCACTGATGATATTGTGCTAATGGCACAAACGTTGGAAAAGATCTTCCTACAGAAAGTGGCATCAATGCCACAAGAGGAACAAGAGCTTGTGGTGACCATCCCTAAGAATAGCCACAAGAAGGGGGCCAAATTGGCAGGTAGGAAGAGCGGTAGTTTTCCTAATTGGGTACAAGATGGGGAAGATAGTAGAACTAATTTTTTATTCCTTCCCTTTTTTCAGCACTCCAGGGCAGCATCACCAGTGCCCATCAGGTGCCTGCAGTTTCTTCTGTGTCCCACACAGCTCTATATACTCCACCACCTGAAATACCTACCACTGTCCTCAACATTCCCCACCCGTCAGTCATCTCTTCTCCCCTTCTCAAGTCCTTACACTCTGCTGGACCCCCACTCCTTGCTGTGTCTGCAGCTCCCCCAGCCCAGCCCCTTGCCAAGGTACGGATCTGTGGATTTCTTTTGGGCAGTGGGAAGGGGGGCAGGGTCTTGGATGAGGTGGACCCTAAAAGGCTTTCATCTTGTTTTTCTCTGCAGAAAAAAGGCGTAAAGCGGAAAGCAGATACTACCACACCTACCCCTACAGCCATCCTGGCTCCCGGTTCCCCAGCTAGCCCCCCTGGGAGTCTTGAGCCCAAGGCAGCACGTCTTCCCCCTATGCGTAGAGAGAGTGGCCGCCCCATCAAGCCCCCACGCAAAGACTTGCCTGACTCTCAGCAACAACACCAGAGCTCCAAGAAAGGAAAGCTGTCAGAACAGTTAAAACATTGCAATGGCATTTTGAAAGAGTTACTCTCTAAGAAGCATGCTGCCTATGCCTGGCCTTTCTATAAACCAGTGGACGCTTCTGCTCTTGGCCTGCATGACTACCATGACATCATTAAGCACCCCATGGACCTCAGCACTGTCAAGGTACCCACTGCATGGGGCAGATGGGATGCTCAGGCAGTGATTGGAACTTTGGGTTCAATAAAACGGATCAGTCACTTCTTATGGGCACACGGCAATCTTGATTCTTGGTATTTTATTTTTACAAAATGGTAATGGGACAGGAGGTTAAGTGATAATTGAGTCTGTGTTTCTTGGAGTTTGAAACTATATGGTGAGTTTTGTCTTCGGAGCAATACTACTCATGTATGTTTAAGTTCTACTACGGGGTTAGGGAGTAAGGGGTTGGAAGGATAGTCAGAGGCCACCCACCCCTATCACTTAGAAATGGTTTTTTTTTCTAGACGTAGATATTTCTTCAACCCACCCAAATTCCTTTGACTTCAAACCTGAACCCCAGGGCATAGATCTTTAAGGTCATCCCTACTGTGCTCTCAAGAGAGGGCTACTCTTGCGGTGTCTGGGGTTGGCAGGGAAAGGTGCGTCTCCCTGCCTGTGCAGCTTCTGATGCTGCCTCCTTCTGCAGCGGAAGATGGAGAATCGTGATTACCGGGATGCACAGGAGTTTGCTGCTGATGTGCGGCTTATGTTCTCCAACTGCTATAAGTATAATCCCCCAGACCACGATGTTGTGGCCATGGCACGAAAGTTACAGGTGAGTGTCACAGTTGGAATTTGAATTCAACAAATGGGTCTGGGGAGAGATTTTTGTCCTTTGCTGTACCACCTTATTGTGAGGTTCTGTTGAGTGTGCACGGTTATAAATTGGAGCTGGACTATACCACCAGGTGGCTGGGTGTGATTGGGGCTCCGTTGACTAGCATGGTTCAGAGGGTGTCTTTCTTCCTAGGATGTATTTGAGTTCCGTTATGCCAAGATGCCAGATGAACCACTGGAACCAGGGCCTTTACCAGTCTCTACTGCCTTGCCACCTGGGTTGGCTAAATCCTCTTCAGAGTCCTCCAGCGAGGAAAGCAGCAGTGAGAGCTCTTCTGAGGAAGAAGAGGAAGAAGATGAGGAGGATGAAGAGGAAGAAGAAGAGAGTGAAAGCTCTGACTCTGAGGAAGAAAGGGCTCATAGGTTGGCTGAACTACAGGAGCAGGTATTTTGTCACTTAGTTTATTTTGTAAAGTCATGCCTTATCTTTGCCATAATTTTTTTTCTTATTTTTTATTCTATGTTATTTTTCTCATTATATATGGGATTCTTTTGTCTCTAGCTTCGGGCAGTACATGAACAACTGGCTGCCCTGTCCCAAGGCCCAATATCCAAGCCAAAGCGGAAGAGAGAAAAAAAAGAGAAAAAGAAGAAACGGAAGGCAGAGAAGCATCGAGGCCGAGCTGGGGTTGATGAAGATGACAAGGGACCTCGGGCACCCCGCCCATCTCAGCCCAAAAAGTCCAAGAAAGCAAGTGGCAGTGGGGGTGGCAGTGCTGCTACACTAGGCCCCCCTGGCTTTGGACCTTCTGGAGGAAGTGGCACCAAGTAAGTTCTAAGAGGTTAGGAAGCAGAGACAAACATGGCTATTACTATAACGTCCAGGGGGAGAATGGTTTCTCCCACTTCTTGCAAAGCTTTCTCTAAACCAGAGGTCAGCAAACGTTTTCTGTAATTGGTTGGGTAACAAACACTGAATTTGAGAACATACTGTAGAGTCTCTCTGTGAGTTACTCAACTCTGGTGGGGTAGTACGAAAGCAGAGACCTTACGGAAGCATGGGTAGGGCTATTCCAATAAAACTTTATTTACACAGAAACTAGTGGCAAGCCAGATGTGTCCCCAAGTTTGTCTATTCCTTCTCTGCACCAATCTATGGTTTGTCTTGCTTTTTGTGGTGGGGTGGGTTAGAGTGTTTTAGGGAGCAAAAAGATGGACTCATGGCAGTATACTAGTATCTAGTTCTCAAAGTACAAAATAAACGGTAAGTGCTTAGCATGTGAGAAGGTTTGTTTTCTTGAGGAGTGTTGGTAGTATCTCATTTCCAGTTGGTTTACCCATTTGCCTTATGGGAAAACTGAAGCATTACTCTGGCAGGAAACTCAGATTAATATGTGTTGGGAGGGGTTAGTGATGCTTTCCTAATTGACAAAACTTTGCCTATAGACTGCCCAAAAAGGCCGCGAAGACAGCCCCACCTGCCCTGCCTACAGGCTATGATTCAGAGGAGGAAGAAGAAAGCAGACCCATGAGTTATGATGAAAAGCGGCAGTTGAGTTTAGACATCAACAAATTACCTGGGGAGAAACTTGGTCGAGTTGTGCACATAATCCAGGCCAGAGAGCCTTCTTTGCGTGACTCAAACCCAGAAGAGATTGAGATTGATTTTGAAACCCTCAAGCCATCCACACTTAGAGAGCTTGAGCGCTACGTTCTCTCCTGTCTACGAAAGAAACCTCGGAAGCCCTATAGTGAGTATGACATGACCTTCCCCTCATGAGTCCAGCAATCCTCAAGTAGTTCTGAGGACGGTTTAGGAAAAGAGTAATAGGGAATGTTTGATGCATTCCTGATTGTCGGCTCCTAGGGCAGGGGGGACGTGCTTGTTTCCCGATCAAGAAAGGAACTCGGCAACAGGAAGGTGCAGCGAAACTACATGCTCGTGGCAGTCTAAGAGCTGAAGTGTTTGTTTTTCTAGCCATTAAGAAACCTGTGGGAAAGACAAAGGAGGAACTGGCTTTGGAAAAGAAACGGGAACTAGAAAAGCGGTTACAGGATGTCAGTGGGCAGCTCAATTCCACCAAAAAGCCCCCCAAGAAAGGTGAGTACCCTGTAAGCTACTACAAATTCATTACATCCGCCTTTCGCGACTTTCCTTGACAAATGGAGATGAGATTGGTATGATTTTAAACTGCAACCTTGTTCTGCAGCAAGTGAGAAAACCGAGTCATCGTCAGCACAGCAGGTAGCAGTGTCCCGCCTCAGTGCTTCCAGCTCCAGCTCCGATTCCAGCTCCTCCTCTTCATCGTCCTCTTCTTCGGACACCAGTGATTCAGACTCAGGCTAAGGGGCCAGGCCAGATGGGGCAGGAGGCTCCGCAGGACCGGACCCCTAGACCACCCTGCCCCGCCCCTTCCCCCCCTTTCTGTGACACTTCCTCATCTCATCCCCCCTCCCCCCCACTGTAGGAGAGCTGGCTCTGCAGGGGGGGAGGGGCGCAGGGACATTTACTGAAGGAGGGACTTAAATGGACAAAAGAAGATTGAGTTCCCAGCCCCATTGAGAGTGACCTCTTGGGCATAGAGCCCCCATTCAAAATGACTGGGGCAGGGGTACAGGGTGGGAGTGGGCAAAGGCCCTGATAACGGGGTTACCTGAGGCCATAGCTGCCCTGTTCACTTGTAAAGGCCCTGTTTTGAGGTGGTTTGTTCTAATTTATTTTAAGCTAGGTAGGGCTGGAGGGATATGGGGCCATGGTCCCCTCAGCCTCCATGGGGAGGGAAGAAGGGGGAGCTCTTTTTTTACGTTGACTTTTTTTTTCTACTCTGTTTTCCCTTTTCCTTCTGCTCCATTTGGGGCCCCTGGGGCTATCAGTCATCTCCCCATTTGGTCCCCTGGATTGTCTTTGTCTCTTGATTCTAACTTGTAAATAAAGAAAATATTATTCAAATTTTGAGTTAGCTTAATAACATTTGCTTTGTAGTGTTTCAAAAAGAATATAGTATAAAATTTTGAGGAAAATAGTCCTGAAGTGAGAAAAGAGTTATCTTGTAGTTGGATTATCTTCTTAATTTTAAACCAGTAGGCTGTTGCTGTGGTGGTAAAAAGTAAGTACATCTGCTTTGTAAAGTGAATCCTTCAAAATAACTTTCAGGTTCATGGTTTGCTCTGTTTTTTGTTTTGTTTTGTTTTTAGATTTATTAAGAGCACAAGTGGAGGGGCAGAGGGAGAGGCTTAGCGGGGAACCTGACTTGGGCTCGATCTCGCAGCCCTGAGATCACAACCTGAGCCAAAACCAAGGGACACTTCTTACTGAGCTATCCAGGCGCCCCTGCTCTGGTTTAAGAGAAAAAGTTAAACCCTCTGGCTCATCGATACCTTAATCAAGCTTAGGACTCGACGCTTAAGATAGGTTTTGAGGTTTTTCCTGTGTGGATTGTCTCCTGAACATGCTTATTAAACCAAATGTGAAAAGGATGGAAGGTGGACAACAGGTATTTTTTGTGTTCTGCATCCGACCTGAGAAGGCAGTTGTGCATCCTTTTGTAAGCTTTGGCCTCAAAGTCCAGATTTACAGAGCCCTGCACAGTTTTCTAACAATATAATCCAATTCTTGCCAAATTTAGATCACAAAAACTAACCATAAATTTGACCCCTTGTCTTGCTGAGGGGAGAGGGGCTGTATAGTATAGGGAACTGGGACATGTGGGTGCTGGAATGGGGGACCAGCCACAAAAGACATTCTAGCTTAGTATATCAGACCGTTGTAGAAAACGACCTTTGAAATAAGGGCTGGTAATTGTTAATGTAGAGAAAACGCTCTATTCTGCCCTAAAATTGCCAGAAACAGGAAGGTACAGGGTGGAATTGGGTTTGCAGATGGAAGATTTTGGAAGCAAGAATTTGGATTGTAGCAGGAATTCTCAACCCTTACCACTTATTAGGGCTCCAGTAAAACTTCTAAAAAACCACTAATTTCAGGATTCTGTCTTTATGAATTCTCATTAAATTGGGACCTGGGCAGTCACGGTCAAAAGCTCAGGAGATACAGTAATCACAACCAGGGCTGAAAACTACTTGGTAGGGTTTTTGGAAAGCCCTTAGCTTGAAAAGGGAGGAGAGATATGATTGGGCTTTTGGCCCAACTTAATTGTAGAGCTCAGGGAGTGAATTTTGAACTTCGAGCTCTGATTTTCTTGAGAAGGATGGTAAAAAAGATCTGGAGGGCGCCTGTGTGGCTTAGTTAAGCATCTGCCTTCAGCCTCAGTTCATAATCCTGGGGTCCTGGGCACAAGCCCTTCATCAGGCTCCTTGCTCAGTGGGGAGTTAACTTCTGCCTCTGCCACTCCTCGTTCTCTCTCACTCTCAAAATCTTTTTTAAAAGAACTGGAAAACTTGGACATCCTATAGACTTTGTTGTGGGGGTGGAACAAAAATCAAGGAATAAATGATATAATTTCAGTCAGATGCATGTCTATGTCCAGGATTACATCTCATTTCAAAAAATTTGAGTTGGATTAGTTTGGGAGGGGGTTAGTTATAGAATCTAGTATAACTATAAACTGAGGACAAATGCTCTAAGAAAAGGCAAGAGTAGCTCATCCCCTTGACCGCAGAACAGCATGAAATGGAAAGAGTGGCTCTAGACCTGCATTACACCTCCCACTGCCACGTCAGGCCATTTTCAAGTGTACATGAATTTCCTGAGACTCAGTTTTTTGGTAGAGTCCTTGCTGTCATCCCTGATCCTTGCTTTAGTTTGGGCCAGTCTGTCTTTTGATCTACTTTAACACTTAGTTGAATTTACTGGTCCAAGCCCCGGCTTTACTCCACACCATACCCTTTAGGCATGGTAATAGTTTGAGGAGTCAGAGTGCTACAGCTACCTTGGTTGAAGTTACTCTTCCAGAGCAACCAGCCTCCAGCCTGACGAGCAGGTCACAAATGTGGAGTCCTGTGGGTATCCCTCCTGAGCTCTTCCCAGCTCTTGAAACCGTGGGTTCCACTGCCTCTTCCTTGTGCCATATCCTCGATTGTCTCCTGTGGGAGCTTTTTTATTCAGTCACATTTTACAGAGTTCCCTTGGGTTACCTTTTAATTTTTAACAAATTAGGTTAATAGACCTAGACACTGCTAAGCTCTGTTAAGTCAGGGGTGTGGGGGTAAAGTTAGAGAACAAGCTCTGCTCTCATGAAGCCCGCTCCTGAATTCTTAATTCTTGTGGTACACCATGCTGATGGTCTCCAAGATAAAGGCACGACTTGGTCTTCCCCAACACTTAATCCTTACTGTATGCCAACGTGTGGATCCCAGTAACACCCCTTGCCAACCTTGCTCTTGGATTCTCTCAGGACTATTTTGATGGGAGTTAATTGAATCTTGCCCAAAGTAACCTTGAGAGAGGTCTTCCTGAGCAGTGAGAGGGACTGGTAGAGCTGGGAAGGGGATGTGGGAATGGTGGTAGGGAACTGATGTGATGCCTTCCAGTATCTCACATCTTTGCTGCTTTCCCCTTTCCTGGATCATAAGTTCAAGCTCTGCAAAATCTCACTAGCTGGTCTCCAGCACTGAGACAGCTTGCTGCCCCCATAGTTTATGTTGGGGGGGGGCATGTTGGTGGGGGGACATTAGGTAATCACAGTTTTTAATAAAAATTATATTTCTAGCTCCCCAACAGGCAAAGATTTTACCAGGGTTCTTATCTGAGAGATCTCAGATCTGTTCTGACAGATCTCAGAAGGACAAGTAAGTATGTTGGGCTATAAGGAGCGGGGGGGAGGTGAACATTGCCCGCAGAAAAAAATAGTGGAGGTAAGCTGCCAGAATGTAGTGGTGCTGAAGCAGCAAGAATGGAAGGGTGAGTGCTTTCAGGTAAGGCCAGAAAGGCAGAGCCAGACCAGGGAGCATTTAGCTGTGATAAGGATTTGAATTTTTGTCCTAAAGACTATAGCTCACATTTATTGAGCACTTACTATGCCAAGCAGTATATTGAGAACAACTCATTTTGTCTTTGTTATAGTCCTGTGAAGTACGTCTAATCTCCATTTAACAGATGAAGAAATGAGGCACAGACAGGTTAAGGAACTTGCCCTGAATTGCGGCACAGCTAGTGAGTGGGTGGGATTCAAAGCCAGCAATCTGGCTCCAGGAACTACGACCCCAGAATTCCAATACTGTGGGCTGGTGGGATGCTAGGAGACACATCCTTTGAAAAAATTGCAGTAGGAAGGATCATGTTGGGTTGGTGAGGCATCAAGAAGGGATGAAGAGTGATCATTTAAAAAGCAGTTTCTACAAGTGAGGAGAGTGGTTTGGAATGGAGAGGCAGCAATGTAGGTGAAGAGCAGATACATTCTACCAAGGAAGAGCAGAGTTATAAATATCTCTGGATCCTTTGGAGTCCCAGAGCTTTCCAGTAGTGGAAGATTGGTAGTTTGTTCACTAAAGGAATGCCACCTGGCTGATGGAGTGAAGGGCTGCTCTCCTGCCCCGCGGGAGTTGAGGCACTTGTTGAGTCTCAGGGTCTTGGGCGCCACCTGGTGAGCATGTTACCCATGACTTCCTCCTTTCTATTTCAGGTAGTTTTGTGTGTACCCTCCCATTTTTTGGTTCTTTCCTTCTTTCTTCCCTATACTTCAACTCTTGAAATCTGAGCTTAATTCTTATGACATGGAGGTCCTTACCTCCCTTGACCTCTGAAGCGTCGCATGCTCTCTTTTCAGGCAGCCCCTCCTTCAGCCTTCCATGAGATGTTGTCTCGCATGTTACCTTCCTTGGCACCCTTCTCCTTTTTTAAAGATTTTATTTATTTGAGAGAGAGAGAATGAGAGAGAGAGAGAGAGCACATGAGAGGGGGGAGGGTCAGGGAGAAGCAGACTCCCCGCCAAGCAGGGAGCCCAATGCGGGACTCGATCCAGGGACTCCAGGACCATGACCTGAGCCGAAGGCAGTCGCTTAACCAACTGAGCCACCCAGGCGCCCGGCACCCTTCTCCTTATTTGCACAACATTACCCATTCTTCTGGAGGCAATTCCCACGGATAAAATCTGTCCCTGTCCAGACTTTGCTCCAAAGTTACAAGACTCTTTTCAACTGCCAAATGGCAATGTCCCGGGAGCTCCTAGCACTCAGCACCTGTCCAAAAATGATCCCATCTTTTCCCACCCATGTGCCTCTGTGAGTTATCTATTCATGTAACAAGCACTCATACAGAACTCACTAATGTGCCAGACACAAGTGGACACAAGTGCCTTTGCTGGCAAGTCCTCCCAAGAATGCCAGGAATTAGGTACCGAGCACACTTTATAGACGAGGAAACTAACAGAGCCACCCGGGAACAGTTCTACAATAAATAAGTAGCACGGCCAGGATTAGTAATGAACTGTCATTCCGCCAGTCATTGGAGCCAGAGCCTGGTGATCTGCCTAGATTCCACCCCTTCACTCTCCCCTTCTTTGTTCACCTGGCAAGGCCTGTTGTGCCTTCCTCCATCACTTCTCTCGGTATCCCTCTCAGCCTGGACTGCCACAACTCTCTGCTCACCAGCCTTCTGTCCACAGGCTCATTCCATCATATCCATCCCCTAGACCATAGCTGCCAGAGGGATCCTTCAGGAAAGAAATCTGATCATGTTGCTTTTATTACCCTTCAGGCCTCTATCTCACCCTTGTTACCTCTGCAAGGTTATATTTCTCATTTGCCCTTCCTTGAACTCTGTACTCAACTCAGAGCAAAAGATAGGCCTTCCCAGATTTTCCCATGCTGGTTAGCACCATTGGGCCTTGGCACATGCTGTCCTCTGCCCGGAATATCCCCTTTCCCCCATCAGCAAATCCTACATAATCTCCAAGAACAATTGGTTCCCTCCACTATAAAGACCTTTCTGACTCTCCTTCCATTCCCTGTGACACATACACACACTTTCCAAAGGACCTCACTGAGCTTCCAACTAGGCACTAGGCCCTCCCCATCTAACCACAACCCTGTCTCCAGACTCCAGCGGGAGTGTCTAGCATTGAGTTAAAGGGACCTCTCTGTTGTGGCTGTTCTGTTCATCCGCCTTGGAGGACTCTCCCTATGAACAATTAGACAGCTTCAATTTTTCAGTTCACACTTAAGCACTTCCTCCTCAATTTTGCCCCCTTGTACTTTTATGTCTCTTATAGCTCCTTTGTGAGGTAGGAACTGTGTCTTGTTCTTTATAACTTTAATCTGCCTGGTGCCTGGGGAAACAAGCATAAATAATGGCTGAACTACCTCTTGGCCTTTGCCTCCATCCCAGGTACCTCAGCACAGAGCCCACCAGAAGACTCATCAGCTCTGCTGTGGGGCCAGCCGGGCGCTGAGGTATGGATGGGTGTAGCATCAAGACGTGGAAAGGTAGAGTAACCACCCACCCCTGGCTTATCCGGGGCTGACAAGTTTTAGCTACAAATGCGGGAGAATCTCAGGCAAATTGGGACAAGTGAAGGGGAGACATCATCACTTTGGCCATGCAGGGAGATAGTAAGAGCTAACATACTCCAGGCATTTTTTATTTTCCAGGCCCTATGCTTACTACGCTTTATACATCATCTCCTGATGCTCACAACATTAGTTCTTTATCATTAGATTCTATTATGCCTACTTAATAGAAGAGAAAGCAGAGGTTCACAGAGGTATATTGACTGGGCCTGAATCATTGGTTCCAAAGTCCATGTCTTTCTGCTATACTGTGTTGTCTCAGGGCTCCATTAACCAGCTTCTCCCCTCGTGCCCTGCCCTACCCCCACTGTGCCAGGAGCCCTCCCTCCCTATCACTTGCAGTGAGGCCTCACATTAACCTAAGGTGGCCAAGATAAGAGTAGCAAATTGTGCAAGAGGAACTAGCAAAACTTTATACATAATATTCCTCATGTGTTTACCAAAACAAGGACATTGCTATTCTCATCAGGTAAGCTAATGTTTGATTTGAGGTTGGAGAAGAAAAGGAAGCTATTCTGCAGGGATGAGAATTTTTGCCAGGTGTTGGTTTGAAAGAAGAGTGTTACTAAAGTACTCTTCCATCAGTTCAACTGTCAGACCTCAGAGCTGCTGCTATGATTTCTGAGACCGTGAGAATGTAATATGGCTCAATCAGGGAACACTTTCCACTTCTGCAGTGTGTATGTTGGAACTGGCTTCCCCATCGAGGCAGGTGGTAGAGACAACTGAGAGTTCCTCCACAAATGGTTATGACCTATCCTCCTGCCTAGTCTCTGTTTCTCACCCAGAGTTGCTACAAAAAGACAGTTTTGTCCATCCCTTTCCTTCTTTCTCTCAAAAAAATGATAACAAAAACAAAACAAGCTTTTAAGGTTTTCTAAGTTTGCACGTATGCTTTTAACTCTAACTCCAGGGAAACGAAAGCTGAAAAGTTACTAAGAGGGGGCCAAGAAGTCCTCCATCCCTATCAGAGGGAAATTCATGCTCTTTAATGGGACACAGAATGATGGTTGTTCTCCCAGATCCATGGTTACCACATTTTGTTTTATTGTTTTGAGAAAGAACAAGTGCTACTCAATCCTTCTATGCCCTTTGGTTTCGGTATCGGGTTTCTGGTTTACCTGCTGCCTGCCATAAAGAGTTCTCCTTACTTGGCCCCCAGTTCCCTGGGGTCTAGTCAGCGACCTTGTGCTGCCACAGGCCACGAACTTCTGCTTAGACTTCCCCCTTAAAGACCTCATTCTAAGATCCCCTTAGGCCTCATTCTAACCACAGCGACCGAACCCACTGATTTACTGTTCTTGAATCCATCTCCCGCCCCTCAGCCTGATTCCCCAGTAGTCTCCTGTTTTTCCATCACTGCCTTTGGTCTTGCAAATAGACCCTGCAGAGCCTCACAGTGATTTTACCGATGATCTGGCCAGAAGAAAACATTGAGTGCAGAGAGAACACTGAGCGAGCAAGTGAGAGAGCAGCTTGGCGGTGAGAGGCTGGTTCAGCAGTTCCGTGGGTGGGGAGGCCTACTTCCAAATAAGGGAGAAAATAAAACAGAAAAGAACTTGATTCTGCAGAGTCTGAGAGAAAGCCAGGGAGGGGCAATTGACACTTGCTGAGCTCTTGCTAACCGCTGGGTATTGACGGGCACTTCTCATAGTGATCTCTTTCAGTCCACACAACATCTCTATCACACGTACATTATTGTTCTTATTTTGAGATGGGGAAACTCTAACTTAATGGGCATAAGACCACATCAGCTAATGAGACAGGATAAGGCTGATTTCCAAGTTTATATTCTTTCTTCCATATCAAAAGTTTTGGGTTATATTCTAGATATCAGCAAGAAAAGAATTCACAGGTGAAATTTTAAAAACACCCAGAAAAAAACATTCAGATATCAACTCCACTAACCTGAACTAAAGAATAAAGCTGGGGATAAA
Source organism: Callorhinus ursinus (assembly GCF_003265705.2). NCBI lineage: Eukaryota > Metazoa > Chordata > Mammalia > Carnivora > Otariidae > Callorhinus > Callorhinus ursinus. The sequence goes on along the minus strand of NW_027397121.1, from coordinate 7,408,552 downwards.
CACACACACACGCGTGTGCGTGCATGCACACGCGTGCACGCGCACACATGCACACACACACTTCTATCTATCATTTGTCATACCTATAGCTTTTTAAATGTAGCTTCTGCCCAGGTTTCCTCCATGCTGTAGAAAATTAATGTTTTCACCAAGCCCAAGTAATTTGAGTGTTAACTAAAGAACTACTAGGAAGTGTGAAGGCACTTAGACAAAATGAAACTACCTCGCTCCACAAGTATAGGTGAGGGAATTTCCAGTGATAACTTTTGCTGTGGGAAGAGAGCATCCAGGCTGAGTAGAAATTACTCTCTTTGGACTGAGTAATATCTGAATGGTGACTCTATACCTGCCTCCTTCCTAACCACGCCTTCAGCCTTGGCTTACAGACTGGAACCTTGCTGAAGGGTGAGGCCTGGGGGAACCAGGAGGTGGCTGGCGAAGGACATGAGTGTGGGGACAAGGTGAACAGGTGCACGAAAGGGAAGTGTGGGGTGGGAAGTATCTGGGCTTGTACTGACCAGTAGGAAGGACAGAAAAAGGATGATAGAAATTATAGACCGGGATTAAAAATTACAAGAACTTTGTAGGATTTTGGAAACTTTGTGCCTTCTTCATTTTTACTGTTTTTTAAATTAATCTTGTCTGTTTTCTGATTGGGATTGACAATAATACCTCAAACATGGAGAAAAGTACAAAATTACAAACCATTCTAATATGTTTACAGTTCAATTTATTCTTGGTGTTCCTGACATGACTATAGACAATGTTTATTAGTAAGTTCTGACCACAGAACATGTTTTTTTAAAGGACGAAATGTTGATGAAGCAATTGTAGTACTCCCGAGATAAAATGAGACTGTGCTTTGAACCCACGAATGAAAAAGTTGCTAGAAGAAATGATCAAATTTTATGTGCAAATTTAATAACCATGTCATGGAACAGAAAATTAAAGGCATTACACCGTGCTTATTTCATTTTAGTTAAATCCAAAGATCAACATATTAAAATTATTTAAATTTATAAAATACCTATTCCAGAAGAGTAGTTATTCAATAGGTGACATACATTAACTCATGGGTTCAGGAATCCAGTTACCTCTCATTTAATTTTCTATTTTCAAATATGGCATAGGATTACAAATACACACACATACACTTTTTATTATGAAAATTCTAAACATACAGAAAAGCTGGGAAAGTTACAAAGAATACTTGAGCAACCTAGATTCAACGTCTGTCAAGATTTTGCCATATTTGTTTCAATTATGTATGTTTGTATGGGTATCTGAATCCATTTCAAAATAAGTTCCTCATGGCATTTCATCTCTAAATGCTTTAGCATAAAGATGTCTTGCTACATAATCACAGTACCATAATCATACTGAACAAAACAAAATAATTTTCTAATATCATTGATTACCCAGTCCATATTCAAATTTGCCCATTTCCCTCCAAAATGTCTTTATATTAGTTTTTCCCTAAATATGTGGCCAAGAATCACCCACTAAATCTAATTGTAATGTCTCTTAGGTCTCTTCAAATACCCCCCTACCCCCCATCCTTTTCTACATGTCTTTTTGAAGAGACCAGGCCAGTTGTCTTGTAGAATATTTCACATTCTGAATGTGTATGATCCTTTCTTCATGGTTTTCATTTGACTTATTCCTCTATCCAATATATTTTCTATAAACTAGAACTTTGGCCTAAGACTTGATTATATTCAGTTGAAAGATTTTTGGCAATAGTTCTTCACAGTGATGCCATGTACCTTACTTTTCATCACCTCAGGAGGCATATGTGATTACTGTCTTGTTATCCTGTTATTGATGAAGCCACGTTTGATTACTGAATTGAAATGGTGACAGCCAGGTCTCTCTCTTCTGTAGAGAGATTTTCTCCCTTTTGTCAACAGCAAAGAACCTATGGGCATGATACTTGGCCGGGATGTGACTCATTGTTTCCCCCTCAACTGTTCTCCTAATGCTTTGTTATTGTTGTTGTTGTTTTAGATAGAGAGAGCACAAGCAGAGTGGGAAGGGGCAGAAGGAGAGGGAGAGAGCATCTTAAGCAGTCTCCACACTCAGTGTAAGCCTGACACACAGAACTCGATCTCTCTACCCTGAGATCATGACCTGAGCTGAAATCAAGAGTCAGATGCTTAACTGACTGAACCATCCAGGCGCCCCTCTCCTAATGGTTTTAACATCAGTGATGCCTCCCCTGAATCAGTGATCATATCAGCGTCGCAAAACACTGATTTTCTAATTCTATTATTTCTTCTACATTTATTGGCTGGCAGTCATGTAAAAGGGAGAAATTTTCTCATCAATGGAACCATAGTTCCTTCTGAAAAGTCACGATATATTCTTGTTTTCCTTAAGTACCAATTTTCCATGTCAGGAATTAGAATATCACATCCAGTGATGGCAGAAAAGTTTTGTTGTTGGCTGCTGCTTGTTTGTTTTATCTCTATCTGGTTATTTTTAGGGATTCATGGGTTTTTATACATTCAACGTGTTTAAATTGATTATAGTCATTTTTTGTTGTTCAAATTGCCCAATTTGGCCAATGGGAGCCCCCTTCAAGCTAGCTGCTCCTTTCTTTTGACATGCCCCTATTAGCCTTAGAACACTTCCTTGTTTGCTGAAACAAGTTTGCTCTGTATTTTCCCTAACCCAGACCTGAAATCAGTCACTTCTCTAAAAAGCTCCATTTCCTTTTATTGGGCATAAGAAACCACATAGAAACCACAATCTGTGCACTTGGGATGTTCCTTGCTACTGAGGTACCATCGCTTTCACGTTCTTTCAGCCACTGGAACTAGGAGATATATATATATATATATTTATAAATCATTAATTAAAATTGACATTTTTTTCTAATTTGACAGAGAGAGCACATGAGCAGGGGGAGGGGCAGGGGGAGAGGGAGAAGCAGACTCCCCCCTGAGCAGGGAGCCCAACTTGGGGCTCCTTCCCAAGATCCTGGAATTATGACTTGAACCAAAGGCAGACATCCAACCGACTGAGCCACCCAGGTGCCCCTAAAATTCATTTCCAATTAAAATTTAATTTTAGTGTTTTTTTTTAACTTTTTAAAAAGATTTTATTTATTTAAGAGAGAGAGCACAGTGGGAGAGGGAGAAGCAGACTTCCTGCTGAACAGAGAGCCTGACGTAGGGCTTGATCCCAGGACTCTGAGATCATGACCTGAGCCGAAGGCAAATGCTTAACCAACTGAGCCACCCAGGCGCCCTAATATTAGTGTTTTAATTCAGCTACTTTTTTATTTCTTTTTGTACATTAAAATTCTTGGTTCCACTAAGAACATACAGTACTGTCTTCTAATATTAGTTAAATTCTCTTCTCCGTGTAGTTTAGTTGTTTCTATTTGTTTTAAATTTTAGGGTGTTTTTTTTTGTTTAATTTTTATAAAAATTGCAGAGCATTTATATGTTTCAAAAGTCGATATTCATTTTTATCCCTGTGTTCTCAAACCCATTCCTTCAATTCTATTCTCCACCCCTGACCCCGTTTTTATCAATTTCTGGTTTATTCTTCCAGTATGGCTTTTTGCAAATATATATCTCCCCTCTTTCTTACCCCAAAGGTAGTACATACTATATATAATTCTTTTGTATCTTGCATTCTCCGTGACTTCCTAGAGATCCCTCCACACCAGCAAAGAGATCTTCCTCATTCTGCCAATAGCTTCAGAGTAATTGTGTGGAAGTGCCATAGCTTTTTCAACTATTCCACTCTTACTAGATACATTACCAATCTTTCTTTATGACAAAAAATGACATATCAGTCTTAAAAGGCAGATGACTATAATAAAGACTACATGTTTGACATTTCTTTATACATATTAAAGGATATTTTATTTTTACTTTTTTTAAGATTTATTTATTTATTTTAGAGAGAGAGTGCACACATGAGCGGGGTGAGGGGCGGAAGGAGAGGGAGACAGAGAACCCTCAGACTGACTTGGGGCCCAATCCCAGGACCCTGCGATCATGACCTGAGCCAAAAACCAAGAGTCAGCTGCCTAAAGACTGAGACACCCAGGCCCTCCTAAAGTATATTTTAGAAGAAAAATCTTACTTGTATCTATTTATTTTTTTATTCAGGTATTTTATTTTTATTTTATTATGTTACTTAATTCAGTTATTAGCATTCTTTGGAATACTTGAGTTTCATGGAATAGTTTAAGAAACACCAGGTGGACTTAATGCTGAGTGTGCAGACTAATGGATTTGACAAATGTAAGGTGTTCAGACTAGTGCTTGGCACATTGGCAGTGCCCAATAAATGAAAGATAATCATAATAAAAGCAATAGTGTTAATAACAGCAGAAAAATTTTAATTACAGGCTAGCTTCCATTAGCTCCTGAGTAGTGATGGTGCAGTAGAAGGAATTTGGGCTCCAGTGTCACACAGACCTTCCCAGCCACCTTCTAGATGTCTGACCTTGGGGTGAGTTGTATAATTTCAACCCCAGTTTCCTCCTCTGTAAAATGGGTATAATTACTCTAACCTTGCAAGGTGATTATAAGAAAGAAAGAATACATGGTGGCAGAATACTGCTTTTCTTTTCTTTTTTTTCTCTGTACTTAGGTTTGTGATATAAGGCAAATGGCAGGTGTCACCTCCAAGACCTTCCCTCTTCCAGCTTTGAATTTCCCAAAGCCTGAAGCACGCTTGACATTATGCCAGATGTCCTAGACATTATACTAGGGAGAGAGAGAGAGAGAGGAATACCTTTGAGAGACAGTAAAGCAAGGCAGAGAGAGGAGATTCTCCCAAACTGTGGAAGGCACAATGGTCGGTGGGTCCCTAAGAGACTACTGTTCCCTGGCAGCACCCAGAGCAGGTAAGGAGGCCTCTGGGGAAAAGGAAGGGTGTCCATGTAATGCATTTGTGCAGTCCCACTCCCAAGCACTGGGACTCACTCCTCACCCAAAATTCCCCTGCCCCCTGCCTGATGCAGAACAGCAAAGCTTCCACTCTGAAAGGACTATCTATGCAGGCTAAGACCCAGGTGTCCTAGAGGTAGCCAGTCTGGACAGATGCAGGAAGACAGAGGGGCTTGTCTAATGCCCCGGCGCTGTGTCAGTGCCTTTGAAAAACCATGAATGAGGGAAACCCCAATCGTGACTGAGGTTGAATTTATCACCAGTTTCATGGAGGAGAGGTTTGGTTTTGAGTCCAATTTAAGACTATTTTTTAAAAATGTACTACTTCGTGCATTTTCTGCACTATTTTCTAGATTTTGTGGACCAAGATTCAAACCCAGTATATAAGAAAAGCATTTACAAGACCTGGCACATTACATTCAGTAAACGGTAGCCACTGTTGTTAAAAACCAGCTGCAGAACAGCGGGAACAGGTTGAATCAGCAGTAAATAAAATGGAATCAGTAGAATTCTACAGATGTTTTAATGCCTAGTATGTTCCAGATAATAGGACAGGTGTTGGAAAGATGAGACAAAGCCTTGCCTTGTGGTAGAGGAGCAGCAAAGGAGGACACACACACACACACACACACACACACACACACACACAGCTAGCTCTGACACATGGCAGAATGTTGCAGGTCCTAGTGAGAGAATGGGCAAAATACTGTGGCCTGGGATTAAGAAGGCTTCTCGGAGGTGGCATTTAATTTGGACTCAGGGGAGGACAGGTAAAATGTTGATTGGTTGTTAGAGGAAGGCAGGTGCAGCACAGAAAATAGTATCTGCAAAGACAGAGAGGTGTAAAACGTACCTTGAGAGTTTTGTGTGACTTAGCATTGACTGTTTTCAGGGGAGCTACTAGGAATAAGGTTAAAAATGTAGATCAGGGAAAATTTGAGAAGGATCTTCTTCACCCTGCAGGTATTAGAGCACCCATAAGAATTTACAACTGGAGGAAGAGAAAAAGAAAATATTCTAAAAGCTTCAGGAGGAAAAAACAGATCACACGCAAGTTTCGGGACTCTGAATATTTTTTGGCTTCTCAATAATAACAGTAGAAGCTAAAAGACTATGGGGAAATGACTTCAAAATTCTGATAGAAATGATTTTGAATCTTGAATTGTATTCCCAACTGCTCTCATTCAAGTGTAAGAGTAGAAAAAAATACATTTTCTGACACGAAAAGCATAAAAATTTGCCTCGTATGCACTCTTTCTCGGGAAGCTAAAAGAGGATGTACCTGTCTAAAATAAGGCATTAGACCACAAAAGGGTAATTACTGGATTTAAGAAACAGAAGTGGCCACACAGAGGACAGGTAAATCCTGACAAGGTCAGTGAGGGGTGATCCCGGATGAGAGCTGTGTCACCGAGGGCAGCTAGTGAAGAACGGAGCAGACAGAAGGTGCTGGGAGAGTTTGATCTGACAATAAAAAGGGCTGATTGCATTCTAAAGAAATTTGTGATTCATTAATAATAAGCACAAACAAAGCCAAGCAACGAGAAACAGGACAATTATTCACTCCAGGGAAAGCAAAAGTCATCTAGGGAAGGAAGAGCGTGGCTTACTGTATAGTTTGGCTATAAATGGCTTTCACGTGGTCACAAGAATATAAATACTGAACACGGACCTAGCCAGAGCGACAATATAACTGTTCCAAAGGATGAGGCCCTGGGAAGAGGACATGGGTGTAGTATGAGGATGAAAAGCCTCGTCTTCCACAGTGGGAGGTAAAGAGAGACTAAAGCTGAAAAATCAAGATATAGCAACACAGAGGCGCCTGGGTGGCTCAGTCGTTAAGCGTCTGCCTTCAGCTCGGGTCATGGTCCCGGGGTCCTGGGATTGAGCCCTGCATCAGGCTCCCTGCTCCGCGGGAAGCCTGCTTCTCCCTCTCTCCCTGCTTGTGTTCACTCTCTTGCTGTGTCTCTCTCTGTCAAATAAATAAAATCTTAAAAAAAAAAAAAGATGTAGCAGCACAAACATGTTATATAGAGACAAGAGGTAATACCAACAGAATTGGTTCAAAACAGCTGAAAGTTATCACCTCTTGGGGGTGGGGACATAGTTGGAGAGAGGGCTGGAGACTGGATGTTTTTGGGAAATCTCGTAGAACTATTTGACTGTTTAAACTATGTGTATGATTTATGGCCCAGGCGCCTCCACGCAGTTGGCCAACGGCCTCTGAGAGCGGCCACCCGCACTCTCGGGGAGCAGGTGGGCAGCAGACTCGCCAGGGACCCGGGGGGACAAAATCCAGCACAGGCACACTGAGGCAAGCTAAAGGATTTGATATGAAGCACAGAAGCAGAGAGCGCCAAATAGCAAGCAGTAGCGGGACCCGTCTAGGGAGTTGGGGCAGCATTTCCTTCTCCCTCTACGGCTGACACTGCAGAAATCGGTCGAATTCAGTATAAAATGGAATACAGCGAACGTACTGGTCAGCAAACAAGGGTTCCCAAAAAATTAAATGTAGCACCACCAAATGCTGACCTGGAACAAGGATTCCAAGAAGGAGTTCCAAACGCTAGTGTCATTATGCCGCTTCCAGAGAGGACTGTCGTAGCAGTTAATAATGAAGACACTCCACTTTCAAGACCAGCACATCTTGACCTTAGTCCGTCAACTCCCTTTAAACCTCTGGCACCGGGGCACCTGGGTGGCTCAGTCAGTTAAGTGGCTGCCTTCAGCTCAGGTCATGATCCCGGGGTCCTGGAATCGAGCCCCGCATCGGGCTCCCTGCTCAGCAGGGAGCCTGCTTCTCTCTCTCCCACTCCCTCTGTTCTTTCTCTCTCTCTCTCTCTCTCTCTCTCTCTCAAATAAATAAATAAATAAATAAAATCTTAAAAAAAAACCCTCTGTTACCAAAAATGTACTGACTCTAAGTGAAAGACCACTAGATTTTGGGGATTTAGAAAGACCTCCCCCGCAACCCATTTAAAATGAAGAAATCTGTGCAGTTGGCAGCCTGAAAAGAGAGTGCTCTGTGATTGAGAAAATGCTGTTTGCCAAAACGGGCAGCTGGTCAGGGCTGACTCCATGCCTGGCCTGTCCCAGAGAGATAACAGCCATTGTAGGAACTGCAGACAGCATGGCGGTTGTAGATGCGGCTTAGGGAAGGTGATGGATAATCAAACTAACTATACGTCTACAACTTCCAGAAGAGGATAACAAAGAACGTGCTTAAAAGAGAGCCGGTCCGGTGTTAAATGACTGTAGGGCTTTGGCTGCTTAATTGCTGGCTCTGGTTTCACCACTAGAGGTAACCACGGCTCTCAGAAATATTGTCTCAACAGCTGGAGATAGGAAGAATTTGCAAAATAAATAAACCAACAAACTATGTGTATGGCATAACTTTGTTAAAAATTAAAATTGTTCCATATCATCTGAGGAAAATGAAAGCACTCATTCAAAAAGCTATGTGCACCCCATGTTCATTGAGCACTGTTGATAATAGCAAAGCAATGGAAACCACCTGCGTGTCCATCGATGGGTGAATGGAACAATCAATTCATCGATGGGTGAATGGAACAATCAATTGTGATACATATACAATGGAAAATTACTTAGCTGTAAAAAAATATTGAAATCTTGCCATTTGCGACAATATGGATGGATCTCTGGGGTATTATGTGAAGTGAAATAAGTCAGAGAAAGACAAATACCATATGATTTCATTTATATGTAGAATCTAAAGAAAAAACCCCACAAATTCATGAATACAGGGAACAGATTGGTGGTTGTTGAAGGGGGGGTGAGTGGGGGAGAAATGAGTGAAGGGGGTCAAAAGGTTAAAAATAAAAAAAAAACAGGTGAATAATGCATTTAGTTATAAAGAACAAAACTGCAGCCATGTGAAAGAGAAGAAACAAAGTTCTGGCTATAGTAGCATTATTAAACTCTCCTCCTATGAGCTCAGGAGTTTGTTCTGCCCTTAGGACCATCATGCTTCTTTCTTACTGAATCACTCATTCCTCAGATCTCTGCCTGTGGGTCTTCATAAATAACATCTCAGTTTCCCTGTCACCTCCTAAAGTAGGACTCCAGCCCTCTCCTTCAGGCACTCTTTATCAGATCCTTCATTCTGTGTAATTTTCTTCATAGAACTCATCACAATGTGCAGACCTCATATTTCTCATTAAACATCCTTTTTGCTGGTGGTTTGTATGTTTCCTTCACTAAGGATAAGCTTTTGGAGATAGAGGCTATGTCTGGCTTTTTCACTCCTGCCCCCAACCCCCCGCCTAAAGCAACAAGAGGGGCCCATTTATATCTGATTGGACGGATTGATGCATAAATGAATCAAAGGAACAGCAATTCACTTGACCACAATGGGCCTGTTTCATTAAACATAAATTAGAGCTATGAGTATTTTCTCAAGCTTCCCTTGGAACACTACATAGACATTCTTAATATTAGGAAGTCAAAGTGAATAATTGCATTCAGCTCTTAGTTTTCTGAAAATTCTGAGGATGTCCATGTCTGTTCTGCTTCCTCCTGGTCCATGCAGTGGGTCATTGATCTGCTAAAACACGAAGAGCATGGGCTTTGGAGTCAGACCTGAATTCTATTCCCTGCTTTGACACTTAACAGTTGTGCTGCTTTGAACAAGTTACTGAATTTGTTCAAGCCTCAGTTTCCTCTTATTTAAAAATGGAATGATATTAGTATCTACCAAATGAGATTTGGGGTTAGAAGATACAATGTATGTGTACTCTATGATACACAGCATGAACAGGGTGTTGTGGGGGGAAAAAGAAAGAGAGAGAGAGAGGATCAGCAAAAGGGATCTGGAGACAGCCCATGCAGAATACTCTTTCAGAGAGAGTGACTGGAGGAACTTGCAGGAGTGGGGAGGCTGAGTTATAGGACAAAGAGGAAATTTGATGTTCTTGTTATATGAGAGATATAATATGCTCATCATCTGTAGATGGAACCCTGCAAAGAGGGAGAGCTAGAAAATACCTATTGAATGTCTATTCTAAAAGACACAGAAAGGGATCAGATCAAGGATATGGGAGGATCACCGGCATTCTTCATAGAGCTAGAACAAACAATCCTAAAATTTGTATGGAATCACAAAAGACCCCTAATAGCCAAAGCAATTCTGAAAAAGAAAAACAAAACTGGAGGCATCACGAATCCGGATTTCAAACTGTATTACAAAGCTGTAGTCATCAAGACAATATGGTACTGGCACAAAAACAGACACATAGATCAATGGAACAGAATAGAGAATCCAGAAATGGACCCTCAACTATAGGGTCAACTAATCTTTGACAAGGAAAGAAAATCCAATGGAAAAAAACACAGTCTCTTCAACAAATGGTGTTGGGAAAAGTGGACAGCAACATGTGGAAGAATGAAACTGGACCACTTACTTACACTATACACTAAAGTAGACTCAAAGTGGATGAAAGACCTAAATGTGAGATAGGAAACCATCAAAATCCTAGAGGAGAACACAGGCAGCAACAACCTCTTCAAACTTGGCCATAGCAACTTATTAGACAAGTCACTGGAGGCAAGGGAAACAAAAGCAAAAATGAACTAATGGGACTTCATCAAGATAAAAAGCTTCTGCACAGCAAAGGAAACAATCAACAAAACTAAAAGGCAAAATGGGAGAAGATATTTGCAAACAACGTATCTGATAAAGGCTTAATATCCAAAATCTATAAAGAATTTACCAAACTCAACACCCAAAAAATAAAGAACCCAGTTAAGAAATGGGCAGAAGACATGAATAGACACTTTTCCAAAGACACACAAATGACTAACAGATACATGAAAAGATACTCAACATCACTCATCATCAGGGGAATACAAATCAAAACCATGATGAGATACCAGCTCACACCTGTCAGAATGGCTAAAATTAACACAAGGCAGACGCTTAACCAACTGAGCCATCCAGGTGCCCACCTAAGTGACTCTTAATGATAGAGAACAAACTGAGGGTTGATGGAGGGAGGTTCATGGGGGATGGACTAGATGGGTGATGAGTATTAAGGAGGGCACTTGTGATGAGCACTGGGTGTTGTATGTAAGTGATGAATCACTGAATTCTATTCCAGAAACCAGTATTGCATTGTATGTTAACTAAAAAATTAAATAAAGTTTAAAAAAAGAAAAGAATATAGGAGGACAATTTTTTAAATGGGAGACTGCTTGCTTGAAACTAGAAGAAAAATGTGATTTTGAAGGTAGATACATAAATCTAAAAGATTTTGAATTGTTCCTAGAAGTTCCAGTGACTTCTGCGTAATATATGCATAGTGAAAAAAAAAACACTTCTGGTCAAAAGAAAACACTTTTAATGACCTTATTTAACATTAGGACAGAGATCAGAGAAGGATCTTTTCCAAGGATGATCAAGTTAAATTTTAAGCAAAAGATCAGCAGAGATCAGGGCATATTGGGGACAAACATAGCTTGAGGTGTCTTCTGAGAATGAACCCATTCTTCTTTCTCTGAGAATGATCCAACCCCTCTCCTCAGAGGAGTTTGTACCGTGGATCTTGTGCCTCTGGTCATGGTACATCAGACTGGGATGGACACCTGCCCCAAGTTTGGGCATTCATTTGTTTTTCCAAGAATTTAAAATTGTGATTGGGAAATAGTGTTGGTGGTGGGTAGAGCTGAGGTGATCACAAAATCGGGAGCTGCAGGTGGACGTGTTAGCTGAAAAGGATAGTCCTCAGAGGCAGAATAATATGGTTAATGCAGCTAACATGCAGAGGGACAACACAGGCCATATGGCCCAGAGAGAGAGCAAGAAATGCTGTTCTAGATTCTACTGGCTTTTCAGTTCTGCATTCTGTTCCCTGTAAGGCTTGGCTAAAACCCACCCTTGGGTTCAGGGCACCACTCCTATGTCTTTATTGTAAATATCCTCTCCTTATATCTGTGATCATCTTAAGAGGGTTTCTGTTACTGGCAAACAAAAGCCTTGACTAGGACAATCCTCCCCCACTTCCAACAGGGTCCTCTGGCCATTCTTTCAACTTATTCTCCCTTGGGAAATCTACAGTGTCTTCATGATCTCTTGGTTTCCTTCTTCTCTAGGACCAAATTCTCACAGTGCCAAATCCCATTTTGCCCCTACTTACTTGTATCTTCCTCAACTTTTATGCCTAAAAGACCCAGGTTCTCCAGAAAGCCTTCCTGGACCCCCTCCAACCTCAGGGATCCCCCTTCTTCCAATAGCATCAGGCTCTGTCAGTGGGTCCCAGTTATCAGACCATAGTCTAAGTCCAGGATGGCTGCGTCAGCATCATCTGGAGCTCGTTAAAAATTGCAGACTGCTACCACTCTCCCCACCCCTCAAGGTTCTAATTCAGTAGATCTGGGTGAAGCCTGTACTTTTTTAAAGGCTCCCAAGTGATTCTCATGTACATTTCAGTTTGGAAACCACTAAGAGATATCCACCTGAACTCTCTCTAAAACTGTGACCAGGTCTTCTACTGATACGACTGACCCCAGGTTAAGGAAGTAACCCTCTCTTTTTTTTTTTTTTGAGATTTTTTTTTAATTTTATTTATTTGTCAGAGAGAGAGACACACAGAGAGAGAGAGAGAGAGCACGCACAAGCGGGGGGAGAGGCAGGTAGAGGGAGAAGCAGGCTCTCCGTGAAGCAAGGAGCCAGATGCGGGACTCAATCCCAGGACCCCGGGATCATGACCCAAGCCAAAGGCAGATGTTCAACCTACTGAGCCACCCGGGCGTCCCAGGAAATAAGCCTCTTATCTAAGCCTTGGACCTCTCTTTGTCATGCCTGGGACTCTAGGGGATGTAGAAAAAGGAGATGACATTGTAAATCATGGCTGGATATGTATGGCTTCTTCATTACAGAGTAAATCGGGACAAGAGCAGAATTCCCACGAACGTTTCCGTTCTTGAAAACTCCTTTGGGGGCAAATCTGAATTCAGTAAGTAAATTTCAAGAAGTCCTTGTGAAATGGCCCATTCACAACTAACACACAATGGATGACTCAAATGGAACAAGACATAACTGAATTGGCCTGAGGATGGCTGCCAGTCCCCAGTATGAAATGGTCCTGCTCAATGGTCATCACCTGGAATCCCCTCTTCTAGGTTCCTAGCATCCCTCACACCCTGGGAAAATTGGCCAGGACCTTGTAGGAAGGATACAGTACAAACACCATTTACTGCTGCTAGCCAGAGCTTTGGGTAGAGCAAGAAAAGGGTAAGTGTGTGTTGGGGGTGAGAAGGGGAGCTAGTTGCTGCCCCACAAGTCCTGCGATGAGTACCAGGTCTAAAAGAGGAGACCTATAGCACAGGGTTTGATCCCATCCAAAGTCAGCGCAGTAGGGATATACTTAGTAGACTGAGGCACTGAGTATGCAAGGGCTGTCAGAAACTTGCCATGAATCCATACAGCGTCTCCCACAATCTTTCTTTCTTAGAAGGTTCATTACCTAAAGTGGTAAAAAGCATATGAACAAGGTTGTTCAAGCTCACATTGCTGGGATCCTATCTCTGATCGCCCACCTTCCCAAAACCTCACCCCCTCATCACCTCTGCTCTTCTATTCTCTGCCTGCTACTTGTCTATGTCACCCTTCCCTGACCCCAGTGCTCCCCAAAGAATGATCCTCCACCCATCCTGTTCAGAGCCACCCACTCTCCTGCCCCCAGATGCCTGGGGCCTCTGTACCTGCGGGCTCTGGACAAGCATGTGCCTCTGATGATGAGGATGGTGCCCACAAGGAAGCCCACCAGGCCGAGAGCCAGGCCAACAGCACAGATCAGAGTCTCGGTGGTGTCTGGCACTGGGATAGGCACCTGGGGCTCTTGGAGGAGAGAGAAAGGGTCAGGGAGGTCCAGTGAAAGGAAACATGGGTCTGTGGAGAGTGAGCTGGGGAGAGGCTCCTACCCCAGTGCTTGAGGAGCGGCTCATCCAGGCCCCAGTGCTCCACCTTGCAGTCATACATGTCGTCTGCAGATGGCACGAAGGTCAGGTAGCAGAACTTGCGGAACAGATGGTCAGGCTGGGAATAGAAGCTGGTCTGGGCCACCCCCTCGCTGATTATTTGACCATTGCGCAGCCAGGTGATATTGATCACAGGAGGGAAGATGTTGTCCACAATGCAGATGAGGACGTTGGGCTGGCCCGGCTCCACTCGAAACTTGGGGAGTACAGTCACTCTCGGAGGCACTAGGAAGAATGAGGCCCTGAATCCCAAAGGCTCATCCCTGCAGCTGGGCCTGATTAGGACTGGGATTGTGGGACGTTTCCTTCTATCTAGCCATTTGCAGGCAGGGGATGCTCTGGGATGTAACAGGCGGGGGCAGGGGGAGGGGGCAGACGAAGAGGCTGACAGGGGGAGTGGGGGCACCAGGGGCTCCTGTATCTGACAGGTCCGTGAGGGGGCATCAAGGTGGAAGGGCCAGTCCTCAAGAGGGAAGAGGAGGAAGAGGGTGCTGAAGGGGTCTGGGAAGATCTCGAGCCTCCTGGAAAAGAAAGGGGCTGAATACAATGGTCACAGAGGCTGAGAGAAAGGTGTGCCAGAGTAGATGGAGGCCCGTGAGGTGGGAAGAAGCTTCTCTGGGCCCCTCCTGCCTAACACAGGGGAGGGAGTGAGGAGAGGAGGGTACCGGTGGTGGCTCTGGTGCGGTTGGAGCGTTCCACCAAGACATCCAGATGGGCTTTGATCACCGCGATGCTGGCCAGTCCATTCTGTGGGTCAAAGTGGGCCAAGTTGCCAAACTCAGGCAAACGCCACACGGCCTCCCTCTTCTTCAGTTCCACAGAGAACAGCTGTTCCCCATCAAATTCATGGGCAAACTGACCCGAGGCACCATAGGATTGGTAGAAGGCTGGTCCATAGGAGCCCATGTGATCAGCTGTATTGGGTGAGTTCAGGATCAGAGACAGAAAAGAAAATGTATCAATCTCATCGAAAGCATGTGATATGTTGAATCTCTGAGCCTATGCCCCATCCTGGGTTCTCCGTGCGGACAGAGTTGACTTGTTGAGCTGGTCCTTGGACAGTGGAAGGGTTGCTGGGGGGTAGAAGGGAGAGGACAGAGGGAAACAGGCACAGGCCCTACACTGGCAGGAACAGAGACATGAGTGCAATCTGGTATACCAGGTCAGGAAGAAGAGAGGCTGCCTAAAATCATGCTTGGGATCCCCAAAGTTAAGTGGTAGCCATGATCATCAGCTCTAGCTGTGCTCTGAGGTCCTGTGTGTGAGATGAGTGGTATGAGGGGCTGGGATGAGGGAAGATGATTAAGGATGGGAGCATAAGTGGAACCTGGGGCACAGAGACACAGTGTAGGTGGGCACGAGGGGAGGATAGGTGACGGCTGACAGAAGTAAGCATTAAGATCTGTGACAGAGACCAAGCAGATAGGAAAGGCAGCCTGAGGTATGGCAGAGAGCACTGGAAAAGGAGCCCAAAGTTCAAGTCAAGTTTATGCCCCAATTCTTTCACCTCAGATTATGATCAAATGTGTCTCTTTTCATAACTGAGGCTCATTTTTTTGGAAATTTGGGTTAGACTTTAATTGGTAAGTGACCTTTCGAATTCTATGAAATTATAAGTTCAACAGCCATTAAGGGACTACTATGTGCCCAGCACCATACCAGGCCCCAGGGAAATACAGATAAACCCGTTCTAGATCCCTCACACAAGAAGCTCATGTCTAGAGCAGGCTAAAGACAGATGAACAGTTAACTATCCACATGGTGGTAAATACCACAATAAAACTGGACTTGAATGGGCACACTCCAAGCCAGGAAGTGGCAGAGAAATCACTGTGCTGGGCAGCAGGAGGATGGAGGTTTGGGTCTCAGAAAGAAGGAATGAATTGAGGAGGCACCTGAACCTGAAAGAGTTTGAATCTGTAGCCGGCATGGCTGGCCAAGGCTGCACTTGTATATTTTAGGTCCGCAATGGACGTGATAGACGTGAGAGAGAATGGGGCTCTCTTAGTAAAGGAAGTTGCCCATGAAGCAGAGAAGAACAATCTATGTTCTCTACTGTCTCTCGTGTAACCCTAAATCTCTCCTCACCCAGTCCCCCTCCGCACTCACCCTTGATGGCCCCAGTTTCGTGGGGGCTCAGGAGGCTCATCAAGGTGTGGAGTCCCAGGACTAGCCCCCCACTGAGGACCATTGCCCTGGTGCTTTAACCGAGTAATTCTGGGTGTGGGGCCGCCCGCCTTTGAAGGTAAAGGAAAGAGGAAGGAAACCGACTCTGGGATGGGGGAAGACCCCTGCTGTATTCAGCCAATCAGAGACATTCTCTGAGTTTACGTAGCTGTTGCCGGGTAAAGTAGTAAGGAGCCTAGGTAGACGGTGTTAGGATGCCCTGGGCCCTCATTGCACCAGGGAGGCCTGGTCCACAGGAGAGTCAAAAGGAGGTTTCCGTGTGGGAGGTGTCAGGGGCTTAAATCAACCATTACTACAAACTCCAAGAAGAGATCCCCTGAAGGGAGAGAAAAGGCCATCAGAGAACCACACAACTAAGCTCAAACAAAGCCTCTATT
The DNA here is from genome assembly GCF_003265705.2 of Callorhinus ursinus. NCBI lineage: Eukaryota > Metazoa > Chordata > Mammalia > Carnivora > Otariidae > Callorhinus > Callorhinus ursinus. Next base: position 7,392,081 of record NW_027397121.1, on the reverse strand, counting down.
TTGATCTGTGGTGGAGAGAATCCCAGTCTCCCTGTAAGTTTCTACAGACAAATTTGGAGCCAAAAAATAATATAAACTGTACTGAGAAACTTTAAAAAGGAGATCGTGGATACACAGTAGAATTAAAATCCTTTAAACCTTTAAATCACTTTGGAAAATATTACTTTATTTCATTGTGTGAGAAAAAAATGTGTAATTGTCAGAGATGTTTAGAATAAGGAAGAACTGTAAGGAGCCTTAGCGGACTGTTCTAAGGAGGGCAGAGGGTGCTGGATAATATCTATTTGTCCCTCCAGGCCCCCTGGGCACCCTTCTCCATGCTCCTTGCAGGCTAACCCATGTGGACAGCATCTCCTTTCCCTCCGGCTTCTGGTTGGGCTCAGCCAATGGGAGGCATGGGCAGAATTTGGTCCAATATGAAAAATATATATAAAGCTAACCATCTCTCCAGATAAGGAAAATCTAACCAAATATCTGAAAACATTTTCTGAAAGATCATGAAATAAATGATTTTCAGCTTGGAAGGGAAGTAGGACATCATCTGAATTGATGGTTTTAAACCTGGCTACACAGAAGAATCACCTGGGGAGTTTGTTAAAAATACAGATTCCTGGGGCACCTGGGTGGCTCAGTCGGTTAAGCATCTGACCTGATTTTGGCTCCAGTCATGATCTCAGGGTCACGAGATCAAGCCTTGAGTCATGCTGAGTGCAGAGCCTGCTGGAGATTCTCTCTCTCTCCCTCTGCCCCTCCCACTTCTCTCCCTTTCTTAAAAAATTAATTAATTAATTTAATTTAAAAAAATACAGATTCCTCGGTTCCATCCTGACCTGAGTTAAAGTAGCCTTTTCAAGGGTAGGACCAGGAGACCTGGGTTAGTAGCACACTCCCTAAGTGAGCACCACTGCAACTGAAAAGAACTATGCTACCAGCCTTGCAGACAAGAGAGAGCCTGCGGAAGGATCTTAAGAAGATCTTACAGCTTTGGACCAGAAACCACATGCCATTTCTACCCACATTCCATCCACAGGAATTAAACAATGATGCTGCCTGAGTACAACAGGGCCGGAAAAATGTATTTTAGGTGTGTGTTCAGGAAGATGTAGTGGTCTGGTGAGCACACAGCACTATCTTTGCCCCATCCCAGCTCTACTTATTGTGATTATTGACATATTTGAACTTGTTTCTAATATTTTATTTATTTCAATATTTCTGTTTTTTAAGTTTCCTTTCCTTCATCGTCTTAAAAAAAAAAAAAGTGTTGTCTATATGTTACCGATCTTCCCTCTAACCAGGTAAGAACTTTAGCGTGCTTTCAAATTATTCATATACTTCCTCTCTTCTTCACCAAGGTGTTTGATCAAGTTTACTTCTCCTCCTTTTTGGCACCTCCTGACATTTTTTTCTCTTATTGGAATACTTCTTCCAAAAATGTGTTGAGTATTTTGTGGCAAATCTTCTGAAGTTTTGTATACTTGAGAATATTTCTGTTATAGCGTCACTTTTGAATAATGTTTAGTTATGTATTAATTTCTATGTTTAGGGACTCCTGGGTGGCTCAGTCAGTTAAGTGTCCAATTCTTGCTTTTCAGCTCAGGTCATGATCTCACACAGTCCTGGGACTGAGCCCTGCCTGCATCGTGCCCACACTCAGCACGGAGCCTGCTTGAGATTCTCATTCCCTCCCCCTCTGCTCCTCCCCCTAATCTCCCTCTCTCTCAAATAGATACATAAAATATTTAATAAATAAATAAATTCTAAGTTTAAATGTTTTATCTTCCTTCCTTCTTTCCTTCCTTCTTTCTTTCTTTCTTTCTTTCTTTCTTTCTTTCTTTCTTTCTTTCTTTCTTTCTTTCTTTCTTTCTTTCCTTCTTTCTTTCTTTCTTTCTTTCTTTCCTTCTTTCTTTCTTTTCTACAACTAACACACACTGAGTGGTATTTGGGTTTTCTGTGCTTGACGCCTGTTCAATTGCCGCTGTTGCCCTTGGTTTGTTTTCTTTCAGGATCAAGGTGGGTGCTTTCATGTAAAATCTGATTTTTAATTCCTTTTCTGGCAATTCTTTCCTGGCATCTTAGCTTTGCATAATTATACCCACAGTGGAACCAGCATCTTCAAGTCACCAAGATAAATCCTCTGACTCCAATATCACATGATCTCATTCTGCTAGTTAACAAAAAATGTCCAAGGCCAGCCACAACAAAGCCTAATGAACCACACAATATCGAATCCTACGCATAGGGAATGTTTTCAACATCTAAAATTCCTGGGAGTAAAGGGCTAGAATAAAATTAAAAAGAGCCCTGCCCTTGGCGTTCTCGCTGGGCTCAGGTGTGGTGGCCTCGGGCTCCAGGGAGTGCCTGCGGCCCCACCCCGCCAAGGATTTTTTCTCTTTAATATTTTCAATAATATCATCCAAATGTCTTATTGCATCCAGTGTTGTAGTTAGAAAATCTGATATCAGTCTCTCTCTCTGGAATCTTAGAATTTTCTCATTGCCTTTGATCTTCGAAATTTGTATCTAAATTTTTATGTAAATTTACATTTAAATTTGTATCTAAATTTACAATTTGTAAATATTGTATCTAAAATGGGTTTTTCCTTCTCTTGCTATAGGACATTATGGATCCCCTGTATATTTTCATTCTGGGAATTCACCTTTTTATTTCTGCAAATCTTTCCTCCACTCTGCTTTAATTTTTTTTCTCTTTGTGAAATTCCTATTATCCCTATTCGGGCATTTCTCTCCCCAGTCTCTTTTGACTTCTCTATTTCAACTTCTTCCTTCTGATATCTTTTACTCTAGGAGAGTTCTTCAGTGTAGTCCTCCCACTTACTCATTTGTTTTTCTGTTGTATCTCTCCCATTATTTATTCCCATTAGTGGGATTTTTATTTTGACTTTCATATTTTTTCATGCCTAGAACTTCTATATAGCTTTCTCTGTATTCCTTATCTTTTTTCATATTATAATAGCTTTTCTTATTTTTTAATGCATTTTTCATGCTCATTTTAAGAGGCTATTCTATACTTTCTGATACTTCTTTAAGGACACATATGGACCTATTTTTTGTTTTTCTTTCAAGGTGTGCAATTCCCCAAAGGGAGGGAGTTATAATTTTGGCCTTTGGGTGCCCATCTACATCAGTATAAAGAGGGGGAAGGGCCCAAGTTCTAGGACAGCACAAAACCAGTTACCACCGTTTTGGTGTCACCTTACTGGTGACAGCTCAGGTCAGGGTTTTGGGCTACGGAGCCCCGGGAGGGGCCGGGCCTCTCTCTGAGTCAGCCCCAGGGTAGACGGAGTGTGGAAGAGTGAATGACCCCAGCCTCAGGTGCATCTATTGTTCTCTACCCTCCCTGCTCCAGCAGGGATTTCAACCTAGACTTTCTCCCCAACCCTCTACCGCTGCATGAGCAATCAGGATCTTGCCCCTGTTTTTTGCATTATGGGGCAGGCAATAATTGGTCAAGGGCAACACCAGGGAGAAGCAAGAGCAGACTACCTTTAATAAATCTCACAGCGAGCAAGCCACGCTAAAACAACTGACAGTCTCTAGGGAATCCCCTGGAGTTTCCCTCCACGCTTCTCCTGGGTGGTTTTTCAGTTGGGAACCAAGAACACATGTTAATTTATCCTGACAGGAAGCAGGTCTGTCCGTTATTTCCCTATAACATTTATGTATGAACTACATCCCCCCTATATAGAAATACTAAGGGGTCGTAGTTCATTGACTCTTTGTTATGTAATCCCATCTCTCCTCCGGATGCTAGCACAGTATTAAATAAACACTTTTCAAATAAATAAATAGATGATAACAAATAAAAATCAATGAAGTGGGGGCGCCCGAGCAGCGCAGTCAGTTAAGCCTCTGACTCTTGGTTTCCACTCAGGTCTGATCTCAGGGTGGTGAGATAGAGCCCCGCATTGGGCTCTGTGCTCAGTGCCGAGTTTGCCTGGGACTCTCTCCCTCCCCCACCCCTCACCACTCCCCCTGCCCCTCCCCCGCCCCTCCCCGCCACTCCCGCGTGTGCCTTTGAGCGCTGTCTCCCTCTTTCTCTCAATCAAATAAATAAATCTAAAAAAAAAAAAATCAATGAAGTGAATACCAGTGGTTCTAGGGAGAGACATTCCAGTCCTGGAAACAAATACTAAAAATAAGTACGGGCTCAACAGATTGTTGAGTCAAGTGCCTGCTCTTTGAATATGACATAAATTCAGTTACTCTAAATTGTCTAAAACACTGAATTTGAGATAAATGTAGTTGTATCCACCATGTTCTCTGGAGCATAAGTTGAGGTAGGTGTTAGGACATATTATTCATTCAACACATATTTATGAAACACCTACTATGTCCTGGGGACACAGAAAAGAACAGGACAAGGCCCCTTCCTCCTAGGACCGGGCCGTCCAATACAGTCACCACCTGCCACAGGTGGCCATTGACCACTTGTAATATGGCCAGTCCTGAGATATACTGTAAGTAGAAAACCACTAGATTTCAAAGACTTTGTAAAAAATATATGTATTATATATATTTAAAATTATATATACAAATATATATAATCTTAATAGTTTTTATATTGATTGATGGTTAATTGGTAATATTTTGGATATGTTGAGTTTTTAAAATATATTATTAATTTCACTGTTTATTACTTTTTTTTTCTTTAAATTTTTTTGTTATGTTAATCACCATACATTACATCATTAGTTTTTGATGCAGTGTTCCATGATTCATTGTTTGTGCATAACACCCAGTGATCCACGCAGAATGTGCCCTCTTTAATAC